>NW_006204127.1:1437025-1439047 GCF_000334495.1 Tupaia belangeri chinensis
ACCATCAATACCTAAATGTCATCAACAATGGTGACAAAGGAACGTCTGATAGCCTTGAGAGCTAGAGGACCCAAATGCAAAAAAGCTTCCTGTTCATTTCCTACTCCGAAATGGGTTAGAGGTCTCTTTTCTCTCCAAGCATGAAAGGTGCAGGGAAATCCTCACCACCTCAGTTACTAGGCTTATACTACTTGGTGTAAACTCATCCAGTTATCCTCCCATTACTAATTAGATGTATCTACCTGCCTTGTTAAAGCCCATAGCCTTTAGACATGCTACCAGGAGGACAGTCATATAATTCATTATCTAAATCAGGAAAGTTTTGAGAGGAAAGGGAGCCGCCGTTAATTAGGCCAAGGTGAGAGCTCTAAGCTGGACTTTGCTGACAAGTGGGTACACGGCCATCTTACTTATAGCAATCACTTAGTCTTCCTACTAGAGGTAAATATAAATATATAATGCTCAGTACCTGCCCTACACTGAAGACCCTTCAGCATCTGGAATTTATAAGGAAATCTTGTAATTTAGAAGAAAGAAAGCTGAACAAAGATTTTAGACATTAGAAAGTAAACTAATTTGGAATCTTAAATATAAAGTTTCTACATTTGATGTGATCAATACAATGCCCTCATACAATTATGACTTCAAGAAAATTCATAAACCCAAACCCTTATTTCTTAGGACCTTTTGCCAGTTTTCTTCAGTTTTCTCAGGTTTAATCACATGAAAGTCCTGTTCAAACATATGGGAGACAGTAGGGGTCCTCAAACCCACTGAAATTGTGTGCAGCTTGGTGTGTATATTAAAATTGGATTTGCCGGAGGAAAAGATCTTCGTAATATATTCAAAGGAGGTCTAGAACCAATGAAAAATGCTTTTAAAAGGAGGTGAAGAGTAAGAAGAAAAAGAAATGAAATTCCAGGAAATAGAGCATTTCAGAAGCCAGCAGAGAAAGGGGAACTAGTAACGGGGACGGAAGGAGGAAGCCGGTCTGTGATGACCTGGAAGACGAGGGGGCAGGAGGTTAAGAAGGGCAAGGCGTGAACACGGTCACGTGCGACTCACATGTGAGCAGTCGGAGAACCTGTGAGAGTAGAAGCCAGCTTTCAAGAATGAAAGGACTACGGGAAAGACTGTGGAAGGACGAAGAGATAGGCAGTGGTTGAGAGAGCCTGAGAAGGCCATGAATACCCCAGAGTAAAAAGCCAGAGTAGGGAGGTGAGCCGGGTGACACAGCCCCAGAAAAATGTGTTGGGGGCCAGCAGGTGGAGTAGTGGTTATATTGCTGGATACCCACATGGCTGACCACAGTTTGAGTCCCAGATCCGGTGACTTGAAACTCATGCTAGGCGTATGTGCGAGTGCCCAAGAATGGAGCAGAGGCATGTCCATCCCCCCAGGGGGTGATTTCTCACTTTTTCTCTCACTGTATCTCTTTCTTTTTTTTTTTTTTTAAAGAATTATTTATTATTATTATTTTTTTTAATTCTACCAGAGAGAGAGAGAGAGAAAGAGAAAACAAGAAAGCAAGCTGCCAGGTCCAGGATTCGAACCGTGGTTGGCAATGTGGAAGTCCAGCACCTTAACCACCACACTACCTGCTGGCCCCCTTCTCTCGCTCGCTCTCTCTCCATCTCTCTCCCCCTCCTCCTCTCTCTCTAGTGAGTGCACATACCCTAAGGCAAAACAAACTCGCTTTAAAAAAAAAAAAGCATCCGGCATTCCCTGGCCTGTGGCTGTGCAGAGTGGCAGTGGAGCCAGTGTGGACACACCTGATACTTGCCTCGCCGAGGTCTCGGGCTAATCCCTGGTTTGTCCTGCGGGCTTCTCAGAGAATCACCTGGGCGCTTCTAAAAAGAACTCACACCTGACCTTCACCGTCAGGGGGTCTGAGTTCCTTGGCCACAGGTGGGGCCCGAGCACTTGCTTCGTGAAGGCACCCCAGGCCATCCTAATGTGCGGCCGCAGCTGAGATCAGGAGAGACGAACAGAGACCAGCGCACCCCAGAGCACCACGGTTCA
>NW_006204127.1:1439908-1456738 GCF_000334495.1 Tupaia belangeri chinensis
CAGGAGCGGACACACCGAGGGCCCGGAGGTCGGCATGGCGACACAGGGCTCGGTTACCTCTATGAAGTTAGAGGCGAATCATCTGCTCAGAGTGAGGGGCAGAGGGAAACTTAGGAAAGGAAGGGTAGCCTGGACTGACTGCCGCAGAGCACAGGGGGCAGAGTGGAAACCGGCTCACCATGAGTCCGTGAGTCGGAGAGAGGACCCTGACGAAGTTAGAAACCTCGAATGTGTAGCAGCACTAATTTGCATACGTGCTTGATTTTCTGCCATGGTGTAACCAATGAAACTGTTCTTTCACTTTTGTTTTTGTTTTAATTTGAGTCCTTGTGGGATGTTGGTAACGCTGACCTGCAGAGACTCCGTAAGCTCCATAAGAAAGCTGGAGCCCAGTGACGGTCCCGACCTCGCGCTTTTCCATTGTCGGCAACACTGCTTCTCTGGGTTTACAGTCGCATCACTGTGCTCAGCTGGGGCTTTACGTTCAATGACTGACCGCTGTTACTGGGGTTCTCGGTGATGAGACATTTCCATTCTGTTCCCACATGCCTCTTAGGGAGGAAAGGGACGGGCTGGGTCATTTGTTATATTGGGAATCACTGGAAAGATGCATGTCATTTGTGAAAGTCTAATGTCTCCTTTCCAAAGATTGCCCTAAAAATGCACGTAAAGCAGATTTAATGTGTCCGAAAGTCATTTCCGTGTACTAGAAGTGCGGCACGCTAGACTGTTCCTGAGTGCCTTTTCTTCAAGAACAAGAAAAAAATCTGACAGTGACCGGCCCAGTGCAAAGAAGTCAGGACCTTTTTTTGGAGAGGTTTTTGCTATAAAGCATGTGTACTTGCCAGAAAGACAGAGAGAGACAGAGAGACAGTACGTGAGAAATCGCCCCAAGGAGAGATGGCCACGCCGCAATCCCTTCTCCTCCATTCTCCTCTTGAGATCTTGGGCACACATGCACATGCACCTGGCATGAGTTTAAGCCACTGGGTCTGGGACTCGAACCATAGTCAACTCTATGGGAGTCCAGTGACATAGCCATTAAGCCAACTGCTGGTCCCAGGAACTTCCTGAATTGTAGTGCTGGAAGTCACGGGGCTACCATATTCAGATCCCCAGCCCAGCCAGCCTGAAAAGAGCTGGTGTTCAACACATGCCCAAGCCTCTTACAAGTTGGAGGGCTGGGGAAGGGGGACTGCCGTGGGTGCAGACACTGCTGAGGGTGCTTCTTGCATGTGCACATGGACACACACTCTATCATGAATCAACCTGAAAAAATTCCTACAATCATTCAAAACAGGGGGAGGAGTAAACAATAATTCCTTCAAACAAGATCTTTAACAAAAATGCTTACGATGCTGAAAATCAAGTGACACACACACACACACACGCACACACTGAGAAAGGCCAACTCTTTCTGCAGAGAGCATGTGATGCGATGGGCGTGGGAACAGAACGTTCGCTGGCGGTACCACACATGGCCACGGAATGGGCGTGCAAGGACCAGGATCATGCACTTTCCTGTGGTACACGGTTTCTTATTCCTCCTTTCACAAATGAGGAGACCATGTCCTAGAAAAAGTAAGGCCTTATTCAAGACAGTTTATCGATCAAGAAAAATGCACTGTGCATCTACGTATCAGAGACGCCATGAGAGAAAAAACAAGTGACACACACACACACACACACACACACACGCACACACTGAGAAAGGCCAACTCTTTCTGCAGAGAGCATGTGATGCGATGGGCGTGGGAACAGAACGTTCGCTGGCGGTACCACACATGGCCACGGAATGCGCGTGCAAGGACCAGGATCATGCACTTTCCTGTGGTACACGGTTTCTTATTCCTCCTTTCACAAATGAGGAGACCATGTCCTAGAAAAAGTAAGGCCTTATTCAAGACAGTTTATCGATCAAGAAAAATGCACTGTGCATCTACGTATCAGAGACGCCATGAGAGAAGAAAACGGACGTTACATTTTCTGTATGGTCAGGGAGCAGTTTCAGGAGGAGGAGCTTCCCTCTCCAGTCTGTTCAACCGCTCCCCAAACAGGAACAAGTCTCCAGGGAGTTAGGCAAAAACACTGACCTAGCTGCCATTAAGAACAACTTTGGAGGGACCAGCAGTTAGCATAATGGCTATGTCGCTGGACTCCCACGTAGTCGACTGTGGATCCAGCCACCAGAACCAGTGGCTTAAACTCATGCCGGGCACGTGTGCGTGCATGCCCAAGATCCCGAGGGGAGAATGGAGAAGGGATTGCAGCGTGGCCATCCTTCCTGGGGGATGATTTCTCACTTTCTGTCTCTTTGTTTCTCTCTGTCTGTCTGGTGAGCGCACGCGCCCTATAGCAAAATATCCTCTGCAAAAAAGAAAAAAAAAGAACAGCTTTGGAGATGAGATCCAGTGTAGCTGCCCTCTTGACACACCTTGAGTAAAGGAAAGAGTTTATAAAAGAAAGGAATACAGTAAATACACACCTGCATGGGTCTGGGGTAGAGAATTCTAAGTGTGAGAAATAAGAAAGAAAAGGTCCAAAATCAGAAACAGAACTAGGATTTTGCTTACTTGTTGACAGATTGGTTAGGCTGGGATGGGAGATTTTTTAAGAGGTATTTCAGGGTGAGAGTGAAAACACAAGATCGGTCTGTGTTAAGTCCTTGTCTGAAGCTTCACCTTGGGCTAGAGAAGCTCTAGGTTTTTACAAAAGTGAAAAGAAAATCTCACAAAAGGAAGATTTAATAGGGCTGTTTTGACTGTGTGGAGGATGAGCCAGGGTCAGGAAAGAGGGGGGAGACCAGTGAAATCACTACCCCCATGTTGGTGGGTTCTTTCAGGGGTCCGAAAGGCCAAGGAGATTGAGTGCAGGAAGAGAAAGGGGGAAGTATTTCTGAGACACTAACTTGACATGGAAAAGATATGGGAAGAAAGGAGAATCAAGGTGATGTGGCGATTCTGATCGTGAGAGACGGTGTCACTGCACGTGAGTGCTGGAGGGTTGTTAGAGGAACTGGTTTAGACACGAGGCAGTTAGGTAAATCGTACACAAATGGAACACCCAGGGAGGGGCTGGAGGTTAAGAACTAGTCCTCGAAGGAGGGTAGTGCTAAGATCTGTAGCTATGAGCGTTTATGGGTTTGGATGTGACAGTTTAACTTACAGAAACAGGGCTGCTTGTTTAGGCAGGCTAGCAAATACATTAAAAATATTTCGTTCTCAGACTGAATTGAAGTGTTTCAGAGTTGTTTTACTTTATAAAAATGAAAACAGAAACAAACAAACTAAAAAGAGAAACACAAAGAAAAAATGCAGCTACCTAGTATTCATAAATTACAGCGATTTTTATGAACTTTGGACTTGGAGTTTCCTTGGCTGGAACTGTAGAGAACAGCCATGTTGGGAAAGTACTATTTAGCACATTAAATATCCTATTCTCAAAAAAAAGACCGGATAAATCTGTCCTTTTCACATCCTTTTCTGTCTAATTAGACTAGAAAGCAGATGTCTTTGAAAAAAAATGACTTAGTTGATTTTTAAGAAACTGTAAGTATCATCGCTTATGGTTTTATTACCTACCAAGAGCAGTTAGAATCCAAGTGTTTTAAATCAGGCATAATATAGTAAAATATTGGGACCAACAGTTGGCATAATGGCTATGTCGCTGGACTCCCACGTAGCCGACCGTGGTTAGAGTCCTGGACCTGGTGGCTTAAACTCACTTCGGGCGTGTGTGCGTGCATGCCCAAGATTCCGAGAGGAGAATGGAGGAGAAGGGATTGCGGCATGACCATCCCCCCTGAGGGGTGATTTCTTGCCTTCTCTCTCTCTGTCTTTCTGGCGAGCGCACATGCCCTATAGCAAAAACCTCTAAAAAAAAAAAATAGTAAAATATTGAGAATGAAGTAGTGTTTGCCTAATAAATAATATAAATTTTTATTTAATTATTTACTGCATTTGTATTTAAATAAGCCCCTATCGGCCCACTTTTTGATTCTTTTAAAAAAATCTTCTGAAAGGCCTTTACATGAGCTGCATGTTCTGCTTAATATTTCATTTACATTTGTTATAATTCTATTGTTTTGTTCTCCTGTACCACCCGAAGTGACCAAGGCTCATTCTTCTTAATTCACACTTCTCTCCTTTTTCACAGGTTATTTAATACAGCATAACAAGGCAATTAGGCCACAGCCAGCACACTGTAAGCACCATGGGAATGAGCCAAAAAAGACAAAATAAAGTTAATGTAACATAAAAATGTCTGTGCAGGATATTTAATCAGATTACTGATAAATGCTGTAGCATCATTAGAATCCATGGTCAAGTAGTTCAGCAAACTTAATATCCTAAGTGTTATTCACACTGTGATTTTACCAGACTATCCACAAACGCATTTAAAATTTATTTATTTATTTACTTATTTATTTTTGGGGAGAGATTTTTGCTATAGGGCGTGTGCACTCGCCAGACAGACAGAGAGAGACAGAGAGATAGAAAGCGAGAAATCACCCTCCAGGAGGGATGGCCACGCCGCAATCCCTTCTCCTCCATTCTCCTCTCGGGATCTTGGGCACGCACACACACGCGCCCGGCTTGAGTTTTAAGCCACCGGGTCCGGGACGCGAACCGCAGTCGACTATGTGGGAGTCCAGCGACATAGCCATTACGCTAACTGCTGGTTTCCTTAAAATTTCTTTTAAGAAGCTAGAAACCCACATTTAAATGCATGTCCTATGGCTTGTTGCGTTGCATCTCACCTAGAATTTGGTCAATTTTACCTAAAGATAGACAGTGTTTCACCCAAACACAGGTGTCTCCTGTATTAGAGGAAAACAGAAAGCTGAAGGATCCTTCCCATGTTTTTCTCTTCATTTAGGCATGTTGCTCTCACCCTCGTCAGCTGGCGGAATAGATGCTGTGCGTCTTCGTTTACCTCATCACCCCAGTGTTTGGCATATTGCTTACAAAGTGAGTCTTCTCTGCTATGATGAATTCATGTGACCTCTTCTCCAACTGAGCTTTATATTAATAAGGATATAGTACATTGCACTGTGGAAACACATTGACCCACAAATCTCGGGTGGATTTGTAACACAACAAAGTATGTCTCAGATATTTAGAACTGCTCAGCCCAGAGCTCTGCTCCACACAGTCACTCAGGTCTCAGAGGCATCACCAAAATGTAACACTGCCACTTCAGAAAAGCGGCGATAGGGAAGGTAGACGTGAAGAACTCACCCTCGTTTTCACTTCTATTTGCTTGGCAAGGGTGTCTAGGAAATCCAGGAAGAGGAAAAAGAGTGGTGAACACCAAGTGCTATCTTTATGTTGGGGAAATTACTTCTCAGAAGCAACAGTTTGGAAGCCAGCAGGAGGTATGGTGGTTAAGGCGTCAGACTACCACATGGCTGACTGTAGTTCAAATCCTGAACCTGGTGACTTACTTTCTCATTTTCCCTCCCTCTCTCCTTCTCCATCCCAATTTTTCCTCTCTCTGTCTCTGTGAGTGTGTGTGCTCTATAGCAAATTAAATAATAAATAAGTAAATAAATCTTTTAAATCTTATCCTGTCTCACGATGGGCTTTAAAAGATGATCTTTGCTATGTTGTCAGAATTAAAGTACAATAAGAAGCAAATACTTTTGTTTTTAGTTTTGTTTGTTTTCTGTCTGATGTGTGCACTAGCCATAGTTAGAGAGAGTGAGAGTGAGAAATCACCCTCTGTGGGATGGCTACACTGTAATCCCTTCTATTGCATTCTCCTCTTGGGATTTTGGGCACACACACACACACACACACACACACACAAACACAAACACACACACATAGCTGCCAGGTCAGAGTCAAACTGGAGTCAGTCACATGGGAATCCAGTTCCTTAATTGTCATGCCACTTACTGGCCCAGCAAACACATTTTAACATTAAAATAAAATTGGGCACTATATCTGAAAGGATCAAAAAATTCTCAAGCTTGGACCACCCTGGAGATTTCTCAGTTTTCCTCTCTGTGTCTCTCTCTCCTCTGGCGAGTACACATGCCCTATAGGGAAAACCTAAAAAAACAAAACCAAAAACTATACATCTCAAACTGTCATCTCTCCCACATTCAGTGCTCTACAGCATCTCTCACCAGCAGAACAACTCAAATGGTAAGACAAAGGTATAAAGTCTTTCCTTTTCTGCTAAACTGGAATCTCTCTGTTAAACAAGTGTGCTTCCAGAGTTTGAACCCAACTGGAGTCTGCTGACAATGAACAGGAAAGGTGATGGATGTCTCTTATTTGATATGCGACATCTGAAATTTATGACTTTTTAATCCCAGGAATGAAACACCATGATGTTTAATGAAACAAGAACTCTTCCAGGTTTTTTGGTTGAAACCGAATGTCTTAAAATACCATGAACTCACTGGGATGAGTTGATTTTTATAGAACTCTCAGGATAAAGTGGAAAAGGGGCTCCATGCGTTATTTCTCCCGGTGAAGTTCTACTTCCGCCTCCATGCCATTATGTAGATAGTGAGAAAAATGTGTTGAAAATCACTGCACTAGGAAATACTTAGAAAATTATCTTAATTTGGGTGTTGATTAAATATTTGAAAATTTTTTCTGTCTGAGACATAATTAGCCTGGTCATCAAGTGCCTCTCATGACATGGGGGAAACTCTATGTCCAGTGCAATGAATTCTGTCATGCGAATTGTTTTCACCTTAATCTGAATTATATCAAGGTCATAGAGGCCTTGGCTACTAAAGAGAAGGATAGCTGGTTCATCACTACAACTGCGAAGCTGCATGCTACATCTGCATGGAGAGTGAATCCCTAGCTCCAGCCCTAGGACTGCGTAAGAATCAGAGCCCAGGCGGTGTTCGGCTGAGAGCAATACCACAGAAACCAGACATTACACAAGCAGACCAAGGATGCAATGGTTAGCCTGAATCTAGTTATAAGATTATGATGCCCAAGTGTCTGAGGAAGCTTCACAGGGGGTAGTACCTCAATATTATAAGGAACCAGAGCAGATTAAAGTGTTATCTTATCTAAGATCCTTATCAGATTCAAACTGCAACAAGGAACCTCAGTGAAGCCATCTGTGTTAATGAACTACCTAAGAAAAGGCAGATATAAATTCTACAGAGAAGAAACTACTTATTTAATGTACCTTCGATGATTCAATTACATGTCATTAAAGCAGTCACATAATCTCCCCGTGAAAATAAATAGAATAATCCAAAAGTATGAGAGCAAATAGAAGAAAAAAATTATTGTATTTCAGAATCTTTAAAAAAGGATAGAGGTGCAGGACTTTGAGTATGAAAGAGTGAGGAGCTTGAGTTCAGTAGATCTCCCAGCAAAACAACAATTTAACTCAAGAATAATTTTGAAAAAATCATTAATCATTCACATATTCTGCAAAATGTCCCATGTACACACAACAAATGGAAAAAATAGACTAAATTTCATTAAAAAGAGTGAGAATTTGTAGCACTGGAGCCATGAGCCAGTACATTACACCCACTTCCAGGCTGCTGGGAAGCCCTTCCCCAGACATGTCCAGTCAAGAAGACAGGAACTCCCTCTTCCTGTAGCTCTCAGTTTGCAGCCACAGTTTCTCCCAGAGGAGGAAGACTGCTGGCATCTGACATCTCCACCCACTCCTGCCCCTCAGTCTGTGCTTGCCTATTCAAGGCAAGCTTAAAAAAGAAAACAACAACAACAAATTGGTCTCTTCAGTGCCTTACCCAGTTGTCCCTTGTTAGGAGGAAGGTCACCCCAGGTGCTGCACACTGAGCCCACTGGGACCATGACTGGCCCTGCCCCACTCACTCGAAGAATGGTAGTTCCACAGTGACAAGAGAAGAAAGCTGGCAGAATTCAGAAGGGAAATTGGCAATTCAACACTGAGACTTCAACACCCCACTTGCAATAATGAGAAGAACAACCTGGCAGAAGATTAGCAAAGACACGGAAGGTTTGAACAATTCGGTAAAATAACTAGGACTAACTAATTAATACCTTTAGGACACTCTATTAAATAATAACAGAACATACATTCTTCTTGAGCATACAACCTCAGAGTAGACAATAAAACAAATCTCAGTTAAGTTGAAATAATAGAAAATATGCTTCCTGTCCACAAAGAAATTGAGTAGAAATCAATAACTGAACGTAATTTGGAAAATTGGCAAATATCTGGAAATTAAACACACTAATAGCCAAGTGGTCAAAGAAAATAATCACAAACACTATTACAAAATGTGCTGCAATAAATTAAAACCTAACAAAATTGGTAAAATGCAGTTAAATCAGTGCTTGCCGTGAAATGTATGACTGCGAAGGCCTAGATACAAATAAGACAGACCTCACTCAATAACCTCACCTTCATCTCGAGACCATAGAAAATACGGGCAACATAAACACAAAAGGGGGAAAATAATAATAAAGATTAGAACAGAAATATTGGTCATTGAAAAAGTCATGATGCATTTTTGCATAGAAAAACATGAAAAGACACGTCATGACTTTTCCTTTGACCCAATAGTTGAAATAGAGGTTAAAATATTTAATAAATAACATCAATAAACTAAAAGTTCGTTCTTTGAAAAGCTTAACAAAATTGATAAATCGTCCACTGGCATGATGAAAAAAAAAAAAAAGAATACTTCCAAATTATTGAAATCCTGAAAGAAACCAAGATATTGCTACCAACCTTACAGAAACAGGAAGGATTCTAAGAGAATACTATGAATAACTGTTTGCCAATGGAATATATAGCTTACATGAAAGAGAAAAATTCCCAGAAAGATAAAAACTACCCCAAAATGACTCATGATAAAGAAAAAAATCACAACAGACCAATAATGAATAAAAACATAGAATTAAGCATTTAAACCTTCCCACCAACAAAGTTCAAGTTCAGTAGGCCTATTAGTGAATTCTACCAAACATTTAAAAAAGAATTAATCCAATTATTTGCAAACTCTTCCAAAAAACAGAAGAGAACACTTCCTAACTCATTCTGTGATTCTCTTATTATCCTGATATAATAGACGTCATGAGAAGTGAAAAGTATAGAAGCATATCCCCGAGAAATACAAGTGTCAAAGTCTAAACAAAATACTTAACAAAGTGAATCCAGCAACATATAAAAAATAGTATGCATGAAAGCATTAAAAATTGTTATGGGCACTGGGGACAAAGTGGAAGGAGAGTGGGAGAGGGGACGAGTGGAGGAAGGGAAATTTGGGAACAAAGGGAGAAGTAAGGCATTTGTGGGACACAGATATGGCTTGTTGCCTGTTGGTGATGTCGTGACCTGTATTCACAACTCGCCAGGTGTGTGGTGTATATCATATCGGGTAAAATCTCTTCACAATCTAAATGATGTATAACGATTAAATGTATAAATAATAATAATAATAAAGTATACTTTATGGCCAACTGGAAATGATTCCAGGAATGTAAAACCGGTTTAACATCTAGAATATTGATTAATCTAATACACTATAATAATAGGATGAGGACAACAACCATGTGATCATCACGTTAGAGTCCAAAAAAGGGTAATTTGACAAAATCCCATATTCATTCATGATGAAAATAAACTAGGAGTAGAAGGAAACAGAAGGACTGTTGTCCTCATATATAATGTATCTCTAAAAACCTCCAGTGGATATTGTGTTTAATGGTGAAAAAACTAGTGAATGCTAACTTTCTCCAAAAATTAGGAACAAGACAAGGCTGTTTGTTTTTCTTATTCCTATTCAATACTATACCAGAGGTTCCAGTCAGTGTAATAAAAGCGGGGGTGGGGGAGGCATTGAGATTGGAAAGAAAAAGGTAAAACTATCTCTATTTGTAGATATAATTTTGTATATACAAAGATCCTAAGTAATCCACTAAAACACTTTTAGAACTAATAAACATGTTCAGTAAAGGCTGAGGGTAAATGATAAATATATAAAAATCTACTTAATTTTTATCTACCAGCAATGGGAAATCTGAAAATTAAATGAAGAAATCAACTAAATCTATACTAATATCTAAAATAATAAAAGGTTTAAGTATACATTTTGCAAAAAAAGTTGAAGACGTATCTTAAAAGCTATAAAATATTATTAAAAGAAATTTTAAAAGATCTATGCACATGAAAAGACATTCCAGTTCATGGATCAGAAAACAAAATTCCGTTAAGTTGGGAATATTCTTTGAATTGATTTACAGGTTCAATTAATTCCTAGCGAAATCCTAGTTAGTTTTTTGTTTTGTTTTGTTTGCAGAAATTAACAAATTGAACTTGAAACTTGTCTGTAAATGCAAGAAATCAAGAAGAGTCAAAGCAATTCAAAAATAAGAGCAAAGTTGGAAGATTCACACTTTTTCATTTCAAAACTCACTCCACAGCCACAGTAATTAATACACCATAGTAATGGCATAAGAATAGAGTGAGCGATTAATGAAATAATGGAGACTCTGAAAACAAACCCTGACAGTTCTGGACAGCTGATTTTGCTCAAGTATGCCGAGACAATTAAATAGGAACAGAACGGTCTTCTCAACAAATGGCTCCAGATGACCACATGGAAATAACTGAACTGTGCCTCATCCTCACATCATACGAACTCAGACTGATCATACACTGAAATGTAAGAGCCAAAATACTAAAACTTAGGAAAATAACACAGGAGTAAATCTATGTCGTCATTGGGTTGGGCAATGCTTTCTTAGATACAGCAATACAAATAAAAAAGCCCCAAAATTTTCCATTGAAAAAATTGTGCTGTAAATAATAACATCAAGAAACTGACACTGTCGAGATATATGTGGTTAAATGTAATATAAAAATAAACAAATAAAACAGAAACCCAACCAAACCAAAACAAAAAAAAATGGAAAAGACAACTAACTAAATGTAAGAAAACATTTTCAAGGGATTTATCTTATTAAGGGCTTGTACTTAGAATATATAAAGAACTCAATACTGGAACGATAACCCATTTTAAAAATAGGTGAAGGATCTGAATAATATTTCTCCAAAAATAATATACAAACACCCATAAAGCACATAAGACAATGTTCAGTATCATTAACCATCAGAGAAATGGAAATCAAAACCAGGATGTTGTAATGCCATTTAACTTTAATAGGACAGTTATGATAAAAAGGACAGACATCAGGGTTAGTAAAAATGCAGAGAAATTGGAGACTCCATACATGCTAGTAGGAATAAAAAAGGTGCATTTGAGATGCAATGATTAAACAGTTATTACGGTTCCACTCCTAGGTGGAGCGATAATTCCAAGATAATTAAAAATACTGTCTACACAAAAGCTTATGCATTAATCCTCATAGCAATACTATCCATACACACTAAAAAGTGAGGAAAACAAACCAACATGAGCATCAACAAATGATCAGGTAAATAAAAATGTGGTATATTCACAAAATGGAATATTATTTGGCCATAGGAGGGAAGTACTGATACATAATATAGATAAAACTTGAAAACATTATGTTAGGTGAAAGGAAGCAGCTAAAAGGTCCTATACAATGTGATTCCATTATATGAAGTATCCACAACAGAAAAAAAGCTAGAGTCAGACAGTAAATTAGTGGCAGTCTGTATAGAGTGGAAGGAGAAATGGGGAGGCACGGGGTGGTGACTGCTAATGGATACCGGTTTATTTTAGGAAGATAAATGTGTTCTAAAATTATATTGTGGTAAGGATAGCATGACCCTGTGAATATACAGAAATTTAGATTTTAAATGGTTGAATTGCACAGCATGTGAATTATATTTCTAGAGAGTTATTTTAAAAATTGTTTTCAAGAGAGATTTTTGCTATAGGGTGCATGCACTCACTAGAGACAGAAAGTGAAAAATAACCTCCCAGGAGGGATGGCCATGACACAATCCCCTCTCTGCCATTCTCCTCTTGGGATTTTGGGCACACACGCACACAGGCTTGGCATGAGTTTCAAGCTGCCAGGTCTAGGACTCAAACTGTGGTTGATCATGTGGGAGTGCAGTGACATAACCATGATGCCACCTTTTTTAAGTAAAAACACATATCTGCACTTATATACTGCACTCACCCTTATAATCAAATTATCTCCTCTCATTTCTGTATTTCTAGAACTAGAATTCCAGGAGGGGCATACCTGAAACAGCCCAGCTGTTGACTTTGATTTCAACAATTAGGGACTAATGTGTACAACTTTAAAGAAATAAGCTCACTTTCCTTGTGCAGACAAAACCAACTAACCAAACAAACAGAATCAGTGACAGCACCACTTATTTCTGGAGAAATTTCCTTGGTTACAGATTTGCTTTGGGAGGATCTCAACCTACTTTGTATAACTCTACTTAATCACCCGGGGAGATGCTATTAGGAGAGGACTCTGAGCAGCACTGACTGAAACTGCCTTGTTTACTGGAACGCGGTTTTCCATCTGAAGGCTTGGGCTCTTAGCTCCGGAAAAGGAGTGAGTTGGGGACTCAAAGTGCAGGTACACAATGGCAGGTGTCTCAGTACGCAATGTGCTCTTTACCATCCATTTCATTTCCCCAGAAACAACTCATGTTAGAGTGAAACATGAGGGCATGTTTGGAGCAAAACAGGTTCAATTCCCTCTTCCAAGGAATCAGAGCCAAATACTGGGCAGGAGTGCAGAACTTCAGAAAAGGTGGTTAATCATTCAGGACAGTGGGGAGGGGGGTGCAGTCTCTAAAAGAGGGTTGCCAGATGAAGGCAGGGTACCAAATTAAATTTGAATTTCAGATAAACTTTTTTTTTAGTGTAAGGATGTCACAAATATTTCATGGGATTCATTTTTATTTGCTAAATTTATATCTTTGTTTTTATATTTGCTAAATATGGAAATTCTAATTCAATGGGCAAAGTCAGTTAGTGAAAAATCTAGACAATCAGTTGGCAATAAAATGAGATGAGAGAAGGAGAATCTCCAGGAGACGAACCCTGGGGGCAGAAGACAAGACCAGGACAGCAGGAGGCAAAGATTAGAGGAACCAGCAGGATTCCAGGGCCTCAGGTAAAGACAAGGCTGAAGATGCATCTCCACTACATGTGGAACAGAAGATAACCTGACTTCTGTGCATTTTGTGTTGGGTGAGCCGCCTGGGCCATGTGAAGATTATTCAGGGCTAACACATGACCATGAGGGATAGTTGCAAGAATGTGCTCCCTTTGGGGACTCCCAAATGATGACACTTCTGGTGGGCCATTCAAAAGCATGAGGTCTAACGTCCCCAGCCTTAATGATCCTTGGGCTTCTCTAACCTAGCTATGCTACAAAATCTTCCTCGAAGACAGAACAAAAATGGTACCTCCATTCCAGGCTAAATCTCAAAAATAACAAGAGAACGAGAACAGGAAAAGCCAGTGTTGTCCATCCACACATGGAGGCGGGCAATCCCCGAGAACAGAGCTAAGGGCGAAGGTCCTCAGACTGACATTAGCAACGTCTGCCTGAAAGCAGTGTGATGGGTCGTGCCAAGACCAGTAATACATGGCTTATAACGTGGCACTGAAGTACTGGGAGCAAAAGCATTCAAAGTGACATAGGTAAGACCAAGGAGGTAGACACAGGACACGAATGTGAGTGTCAGTAACGTGAGTGAAATGGCAGTCATCGAATATGGCGCCTGAAGAAATAAAGTTCAAAAGGAATAGAGCCACAGGAAGTCCCCAAGCTGGGGGACAGCCACACCGCAATCCCTTCTCCTTCATTCTCCTCGGGATCTTGGGCACACACGCACACATGCCCGGTGTGAGTTTAGGTCTGGGACTCGAACCACTGTTGACTATATAGGAGTCCAGTGATGTAGCCATTACGACATCTGCTGGTCCCTCGCTTTCCGTTTTTCTTTCTCTCTCTGGTCAAATTAATATACTACTACTACTTATAATAACAAATGGACTTAAATAAATAAGTCTTTAAAAGAGTGAAAAAAAAAAAAAAGGAATAGAGCTGGTAGTGTCTCTCATGGCCACAGCCTAAAAATGCATGTCTTGGCAGGCAGGCTGTAGTGTTAAGATCTGTCAGTAACCGTCTCTCCAGGAGCTTTGCGAATAGAGGAAACATGCTGGTCAATCAGCAGCTTACCTTCTGTAAGTCCCTATGAGCTTGGTTCAATGTGAGTCCATCCCTGGGAGGCAGATCCACTTTTACTACACTAATAAACCAGTCAACCTTCTCAACCTGGAATGCTTCAGGCCAGCTTCTGGGCTGTGGGAACTGGCTTACCGGAACCCTCTGGTGGCCTGTCCAAACAGCTAGCCAGACACCTTTCCAGGGTGCCCTGTCTGCGTCCTTCAAGTGGAAATGAGTTCCAGGCTACAACCACCCCAAATTCACATAGCATATCACATTGTTTAGTCCCCCTCCCCTGTCCCTGGGGGTTAGCAGGATGTCGGGTGCCGATACCTCACCGCTAAGGGTCTAGAACTAACGTTCCTATGTGTGACTGCTATCCTGTCCCAGCACTAAGCACAGATTATCCAAAACCCATCATGTTTCCTTTGTAACTTTAAATTAATTAAGTTAACTGCTTCTGCCCCCACACCTTATGCCACATTAGAGCTTCCGTCTGGTTGCCTTTTACTTGTGAAGGGCTCCTGTCAAAACCCAGAGCAGCATAGCACAAGAGCTTAGATCAGTATCTTTGATGCTTAATTTCCCCAGTCATTACAGGAGACACTCCAAGAATAAATACGATATGGGAATGAATAAATACGATTTGGGTGAAAGAATAATGTCTCTCTTTTTTTTTTTTTGGAGAGGTTTTTGCTATAGAATGAGTGCACTCACCAGATAGACAGAGAGAGACAGAGAGACAGAAAGCGAGAAATCACCCCCCAGGGGGGATGGTCATACTGCAATCCCTTCTCCTCCATTCTGCTCTCGGGATCTTGGGCACACACGCACACATGCCCGGCATGAGTTTTAAGCCACCGGATCCGGGATGCGAACCGCGATTGACTACATGGCAGTCCAGCGACATAGCCATTACACTAACTGCTGGTCCCAAGAATAAATGCCTTTTAAACAACAGCTTTCTGTCAGTAGGCACGTTAAACATCTGCAGTAGTAGTTTCTAAACAATTCTTCTCTTGACCTTCACCCTTCATCCAATCTCCTAGATGTATGGAAGCTTTATACCTTACATGTACTACCAAAAAATAAAGTTCAAATTGCCAGTAACTACTACTAATAATAGTCACTAACACTTCATGAGCTCTTTTACGACAGCACGGAAGACACTCCACCAAGTTCTCTTCATCTACTGCTGTGTCGTAGCACGTGCGTACTCAGAATAGAGTCAAGGATTCAAAGTATGGATGTGTTTGGAGCTTTTCAACTCTGCTCTGTAATCTCCACAAGGACTGTGATTCTAGCTGTGGAACCTCAATCTAAAACAGTCTATCCGTTCTCTTTGGGAGTTAGTAACGTCAGGTCCCAAGAGTGTCTTAACTTACGGTCGTCTAGTTAATATCTAATCAACAATCACTGAAAGCACAGAAAAGGAGCGTGACCAACCCACTCTATGGCTGGTCCACCTTTGTTTTCTCTTACTATATTTAAATTCTTATAAAACACTTCAAAATGATATATAAATATAGTGCTATTTTTAAAAAATCTATGTACACATCACCCAGAATTAATAAATGTTAACATTTAACCATATTTAATCTTATTAAAAAAATGACGCATCAGCCCAGCTGCTGTGGAGGGTGCTGTGAAGACACTGTGCTCCACAGGCTAGGAGCGCATGGGAGGCGGCCATGGTTCCGTTCAGTCTGGGCACAGAGATGTGCACCTGCAATCCCAGAGACTCGGGAGGCTGAGGCAAGAGGACTGCAGCCTTAAGGCTGGCCTGGGCAACGTAGCAAGACCCATCTTTCAAAATGTAAAATAAAAACCATGGCATGGTAGTGTGCATAGTCCCAGCTGAGAGGCTTGATAAACGGATAACAATATTGTAAATTCTGTCTTTAAAACTACAGCAGTAGGGGCCAGCATATAGTGTGGTGGTCAGGTGCTGGATTCCAACATGGTCGACCACAGTTCAAGTCCTGGACCCAGTAGCTTGAAAAATCACACTGGGTGCATGTGCGTGTGTGTGTGTGCACAAAATCCTAGGAGTAGAATGGAAGATAAGGAATTGCAACATGGCCATCTCCCTGGGGGGTGATTTCTCACTTTTCCTCTCTGTCTCTCTCCAGGGAGTGCATGTGCCCTATGGGAGGGGTGGAATATATATATATATATATATATATATATATATGTATGTGTATGTGTGTGTATATATATATACACACACACATGTATGAATCAGAGAGAGAGACAAAGAGATAAAGAGATAGCTTTTTTCTGTGTTTATTCACTCATAAGCATCTTACCCAATCATCAGATCAAGACACAAATATTTAAAAAATATTATTTGTTTCAGATAATTACAAAAATATTTTATCTGTAGCAGAGACTGAAATGACAAATCTATTTATATAAAAGAAAATATGTAATTATATCATATGAATATTAATGGGAAATGTTTTTTTTTTCCTAATGAGGTGAGGACTTGCTAAACCCATTTTTTTTAACCATGTTGAGTTTGAACATGGCCACCTATAACCATGCTCTTCATATCACTGCATTTTATCATTCTTATACTATGTTTCACTGTGATTTGTTTATTCTTGACTTAGAAAATAAAAGTCAATTCCAATTCTAACAGAAAGGTGATTCAAATATTTACTCTCTATTTTTTTTTTTTGATTTTTTATTTTTCTTTTTATTGGAACAC
>NW_006204127.1:1473552-1483061 GCF_000334495.1 Tupaia belangeri chinensis
TACATGTATATGTATGTGTATATATATATATTCTAAAACGGTATACTGAAGATACAGTAGATATGTGCTGTAGATACAGAATACAGAGGACTCTACGCAGACAAATAAGATACTACATAATATTTAAAGTTTTCTTATATAGTCTATTCTTAAAAAGTACATATTGAGCCAGTCCCAGTGCACAGTGGTTAAGTGCCTTGCCTATGCAAGATCCTACACGGGTGAACACACGAACACAGTTTGACAAATGTGCCAGGGGACCAGCCGGTGCCATGGTGGTTAAGGCACTGAACTCCCACACGGCAAACTGTGGTTCAAGTCCTGGACCTGGTAGCTTGCTTTCTCACTTTCTCTCTCTCTCTCTCTCTCTCTCTCTCTCTCTCTCTCTCTCTCTCTCTCTCTCTCTCTCTCTCTCTCTGGTGAGCTCACATGCCCTGTAGCAGATTAAATAATAATAATAATGATAAATAAAATTAAATTTAAAAAAAGAAGAAAAGCATACCAGATGCATGTGTGTGCCTAAATCCTGAGGGCTGCAGCATGACCGTGCCTAACCGCGGGTGCTTGCTCTCTCTCTCTCTCTCTCTCTCTCTCTGGTGAGCACATGCACCTCTGGCAATAATAAAATGTACATATTAATAAATGACATAGTAAATCATTGTTGTGTTTATAAATGTAAATAAATAATATTATACCACAGGTATCATCCTACCACCTGCTTATTTCCACCTGGCACTATTTGGGGGGCTATATCTTTGCTGAGTCATATAGATTAAGTTCATTAACTTTATGTATATAGTATTATAAAATATGCCATTATTTAGCTATTCATTAATTTAACTCCTGTTGGTACATTAAGGTTGCTTTCAGTTTGGGGTTGTTCCAATCACAACACTAATGAAAATACACAATAATTTCTCTAATGTATCTGTTTAGAAGAGGCACTGCTGGGTCATGGGGTGTGTATATCCTCAGTTTCTTTTGGGGAATTAACTGACTTTATGATTTAATGCAATTAGCAATGTTTGGCAGGGATCGAGTTCCTGATAAACAGTTAAGATGTGGTGGTTGCAGTTATTTTATATTATGACAAAGGCAGATTATCAATCTTTTATTTTTCATCTCATTTGGAGAATTACCTTCCAGCCTTGATGTTATAGAGATGTCCCTCTACATGTTCTAAGTTTTAAACTTTTGCTTTTCTTTAATTCATCTGGAATTTACTTTGGTGTGTCTATGAGTTAAAATACTAACTTTTTGCTCTGAATAAGTATTTGTCCAAGTACCATCTTATTCCCAACTGATTGGCAAAGACGTCTTGATCGCGTTTAAGGTAACGATGTATGCGTGTATATTTTTATGGATTTTCTGTTCTATACCATTGGAATAAGTGCTTAGGTCCTTAATCTCACTGGATACGTTTTATGTATTACTTGGAGATGAAAACCATACCTACTTCTGAGGTTGCTGTCAGAACGAAATGAACAGATATATGGAAGTGCTTAGACTAGTGCCTGGAATACACTAACTAACGCATGCAAGGTAGCTGTGATGATGGTTAGCGCTATGTAGTAAATTGATGGGGCCACCCTATGCCCTATTCGGTCCAAAAGTCTGGGTGTGTCTATGAGGGTGTTTTTGAATTAGATTAACATTTGAATTGGTTTGGTTGAGTAAATCAGACCACACTCCCTAATGTGGGAAGCCACATTCCAACCAGTTGAAGAACTGAGAACAAATAGACTAGGAACTTCCACCTGACTGAGCTGGGACAAGAATCCTTTCCCGTGCTCAAATTGGACCTTACGTCCTCACTCTCCTGGTTCTCAGCCCTGTGGACATAGACCGGACCTATACCATCGCTGGGTGTTCAGGCTGCAGATGCTGGGGCTTCTCAGTCTGCAGGCATGGGAGCTAATTTCTTATAATAAATCTGTACACATACACTCACACACTCACACACAGACATCCTATTGCTTCTACTTGTCTGGAGTACTTTCATACAGCTGTTGTTATTATGGGCACCCACTGGTTGACACCACACTGTGCCAGAGCACTGCTTATATTGGTGTCTCATGGGGAGCATTGTAAAGGGATGTACACATCTTGGGCCCAGAGCCCTAAGATTAGAGACCGACCCAAGACACAAACACAATAAATCTACAGCTGTGAAAAGAGTATCAAAAAAAAATGTTTTATTCAGTACATTTGAAAGGGGGTCAAGTGGGCAAGTTGTCAGGCGAAACCGTACCTGGAATTGGGTTTATTACTTTTATTGTGGGATCTGTCATCAGTATTTAGGAGGGGAGGTCTGTCACTGTAGCTGGCTCTGCTGTTTGTTTTCACTGGCTTCTTGCCTGGTCGGGGGACATTTTAGGCATGTCTGGTGTGGACTTGGAAGGTGTGAGCGTGCCACATTGGGAAGATACTGCACATAATGATCAATGTCTCCAGAGGAAGCTCCAATATTAACCATACAGCTGAGACGGTGTCTGTGTGCACATGACCTGCTTCGGAAGGGGAAGAAAGTTACATTCTCCAGGTCCTCTGAGTCAGAAAATCTGTCCAATACTGGTGCCTGGAGTCTGGCTGCAATCCCTGACAGCAATGCGTAACATGTCGGGTGCCCTTTCTGTTGGAGTCTTGGGGCTTCCTGCTCATTATCTATCTAACTGCCTCTGACAATATGACTTCTCAATTTCTTTCTTTTTCTTTTTTTTTAATGAGAGAGATTTTTGCTATTGGGCACGTGCACTCACTGGAGAGACAGAGACAGAGAGACAGAAAGAGAGAACACATCCTGCAGCAGGCCACACCACAATCACTTCTCCATTCTCTCGGGATCTTGGGCAAGCACACACATGTGCCCAGCATGAGTTTTAAGCCACCAGGTCCAGGAATTGAACCGCAGTAGACTATGTGGAAGTCCAGCAATGCAACCATTATGCCATCCGCTGATCCCTGACTTCTTGATTTTTAATAGAGCAAGTTTCCCCTCTTCTTTAAAATTTTCTTCACTTCCTCCACAACCTACAATGTTTCATACGTCTTTTGGAATTAGGCTTGCAAATTTCTCAAAAACTCTCAGGAGAGTAGAATCAGAAATGCACCAAGTTGATGGACTTGGGAACTGAGATTGGACAAGATGGAGTCTGTCCTCCATGAACAGGGCATCTCCCTCCCCCTTTTCAGTTTCCTCTTATTTTTATTCAATAAATATTCTAATATTCACATATTATGCACAATTTCTATAAGTTGTTTTCTAATATCATTTTGTCACTATTATGAAAAAGTGTTTACTTTACAATTCTTTTTAAATTTGTTATTGCATAGGAATTCTGTCAAGTTTTCTGTATGGAGCTCACATTCAACAAGCTTGGCGAGTTTTTTTTTTTTTTTTTTTCATAGCCATTACACTAACTGCTGGTTCCCCGAGTTTTTTATTGGTGTTAATAATTTGCTGTATGATACCCTGAGTGCTCTGTATACATGTTGTTCAGATTGCAGAGGATAACAGGCTTGCCTCTTTTTTCTTTCTATCCTTGCACATTTTCATTACTTTTATATTTTTGCATTGTCTAAGAATTCCAGTAATATTTTAATATCTTATTATCAATGCCCTAATCTTCTGAAAGACAGAAGTGTATAAGCTATAATGATAACATTTGTCTTTTATTTTCATTTTTTAATTTAAATTTATTTACATTCATTCACCATACATCATTGTAGCATATAAAATGAGATTTACCATCCAGAACATTGTATATTGGCTCAATCAAGCACATCAACATATGTGTTATCATCAACAAATAATTTTCCATTTCTTGTTTCCTGTATAGTTTGCTTTTTTCCCCATCCCTGATTCTCTATCTCTCACTCTCTGCCATCTCCCACCCTACTCCCACACTGTCTCTGGTATCCATTTTTGCTTTCTATGCCTTTCCTCCAAACACATTTTATTGATTCATTAAAGATCTTAATTAATCTAAATATTTTGAATAGCAAGTACAGCTGATATATACATATCCATGAACACAAGTCTGACTTTAGGCATAAACCTCAGTGAGTAGAATGAACATACTATAATGTAGCACCGGACATTTTAGGCATGTCTGGTGTGGACTTGGAAGGTGTGAGCGTGCCACATTGGGAAGATACTGCACATAATGATCAATGTCTCCAGAGGAAGCTCCAATATTAACCATACAGCTGAGACGGTGTCTGTGTGCACATGACCTGCTTCGGAAGGGGAAGAAAGTTACATTCTCCAGGTCCTCTGAGTCAGAAAATCTGTCCAATACTGGTGCCTGGAGTCTGGCTGCAATCCCTGACAGCAATGCGTAACATGTCGGGTGCCCTTTCTGTTGGAGTCTTGGGGCTTCCTGCTCATTATCTATCTAACTGCCTCTGACAATATGACTTCTCAATTTCTTTCTTTTTCTTTTTTTTTAATGAGAGAGATTTTTGCTATTGGGCACGTGCACTCACTGGAGAGACAGAGACAGAGAGACAGAAAGAGAGAACACATCCTGCAGCAGGCCACACCACAATCACTTCTCCATTCTCTCGGGATCTTGGGCAAGCACACACATGTGCCCAGCATGAGTTTTAAGCCACCAGGTCCAGGAATTGAACCGCAGTAGACTATGTGGAAGTCCAGCAATGCAACCATTATGCCATCCGCTGATCCCTGACTTCTTGATTTTTAATAGAGCAAGTTTCCCCTCTTCTTTAAAATTTTCTTCACTTCCTCCACAACCTACAATGTTTCATACGTCTTTTGGAATTAGGCTTGCAAATTTCTCAAAAACTCTCAGGAGAGTAGAATCAGAAATGCACCAAGTTGATGGACTTGGGAACTGAGATTGGACAAGATGGAGTCTGTCCTCCATGAACAGGGCATCTCCCTCCCCTTTTTCAGTTTCCTCTTATTTTTATTCAATAAATATTCTAATATTCACATATTATGCACAATTTCTATAAGTTGTTTTCTAATATCATTTTGTCACTATTATGAAAAAGTGTTTACTTTACAATTCTTTTTAAATTTGTTATTGCATAGGAATTCTGTCAAGTTTTCTGTATGGAGCTCACATTCAACAAGCTTGGCGAGTTTTTTTTTTTTTTTTTTTTGAGAGAGAGATTTTTGCTATAGGGCGCATGTGCTCGCCAGAGAGACAGAAAGTGAGAAATCACCCCCAGAAGGGAGTCACGCCGCAATCCCTTCTCCTCCATTCTCCTCTCGGGATCTTGGGCATGCACGCACACGCGCCCGGCGTGAGTTTTAAGCCACCGGGTCCGGGACACGAACCACGGTCGACTACGTGGGAGTCCAGCGACATAGCCATTACACTAACTGCTGGTTCCCCGAGTTTTTTATTGGTGTTAATAATTTGCTGTATGATACCCTGAGTGCTCTGTATACATGTTGTTCAGATTGCAGAGGATAACAGGCTTGCCTCTTTTTTCTTTCTATCCTTGCACATTTTCATTACTTTTATATTTTTGCATTGTCTAAGAATTCCAGTAATATTTTAATATCTTATTATCAATGCCCTAATCTTCTGAAAGACAGAAGTGTATAAGCTATAATGATAACATTTGTCTTTTATTTTCATTTTTTAATTTAAATTTATTTACATTCATTCACCATACATCATTGTAGCATATAAAATGAGATTTACCATCCAGAACATTGTATATTGGCTCAATCAAGCACATCAACATATGTGTTATCATCAACAAATAATTTTCCATTTCTTGTTTCCTGTTTCCTGTATACTTTCCTTTTTTTTTTCCCATCCTTGATTCCCTATCCCTCACCCTCTGCCATGTCCCACTCTCCTCCCACACTGTCTCTGGTATCCATGGTTGCTTTCTATGCCTTTCCCTCCCATTTTATTGATTCGCTAAAGAACTAAATTAATCTAAATATTTTCAATAGCAAGCGCACCTGATATATACATATCCATGAACACAAAAGTCTGACTTTAGGCACAAACCTCAGTGAGTAGAATGAACATACTATAAAGTAGCACCTAGCTGGGGCTATATAGCTTACTGTGGTCATCAAATAGGTATTTTTAATGCATTTTTTATAATTTCAAGAAAAACAGTTTTTGTGCTTTTTTTTTCTCCTGAAACTTTTTTAAAAAATTAATTAATTTACATTCATTCCCTAAGCATCACCACAGCATACAAAATGTGGCTTCACATTCAGAATATACTGCATACTGGCTTAATCATGCATGTTATTGTCAATAATTTTCCATTTCTAGTTTCATATATAGATATATATATATATATTTTACCTCTATGTCTGACCCTCTGCCCTTTCCCACCCTCTTCTCACACCATCTCTGGTGTCTACAGTTGTCTTCCATTCCTTTCACACCCACATTTTACTGATCACACAATTTCTTAAATAATCTAACTACTTTCAATAGCAAGTTCAGCTGGTAATTTCAAGAAAAGCAGTTTTGAAATGGTAAGGAATTTTGCTTAAAACTTAAAGCTAGGAAACAGGTTAGGATTCTGTTCAAATCGTAGGTACATGAACCTATTGACAGCTCAAGACAGGACAAAAACTCTTAAAACCAGACCACAAAGCCTAGAAGAAAAGCAGCAATATTTTAGTCAAAGTCACAGAATGCTATTTCAGTTCAGTCTCAAGTACTTAATCTGTCTTCTGTTCTGGTTCAATCTTCCCGGTTGAATTCTGGGATAGAATATTCAACTCAAGGCTTGTCCCTACGATTCAGTTGGCCATTTTCTTAGTTTTTGAACTCTTATTTCTGTGTGTCTGTATTTAATTTTCCTGATATAGCACTCCCTTAAGAACTGCTTGGAGATCTGGTCTGGTGCTGGTAAATTCTTTCAGGTTTCGTTTATCTGAGAATGTCCTTGTCTTTTCTTCCCATATGAAGGATAATCTTGCCAGGTACAATATTCTTGGTCGAAATTGCTTTTCCCTTAACACTTTGAATATATTTTCCCATTCTTTCCTTGCTCACATTGTTTCTGATGAGAGGTCCACTGTCAGCCTGATGGGATATCCTTTGTAGGTAACTTGCTGTTTCTCTCTTGCCAATTTTAGCATCTTGTCTTTGTCTGTGGTTTTGGTCAGTCTGGCTATAATGTGTCTTGGAGAAGATCTTCTTGGGTTGATTCTATTTAGGGTCCTTTGTATTTCTCGTGACTGGATCTTTGAGTGCCTTTCTAGGTTTGGAAAGTTTTCTTGCAGGATTTCATGGAATGGATTATCAATGCCCTTATGAGTCTCTTCACCTTCTGGGATGTCAATTATCTGGATATTTGGAGGTTTGATGGTATCTAGTACTTCTCGTATATTATTCTCATTTGGGGGGGGCCGTTTTCTCAGTCTTTGTGGTGGATTTTTTTAGGCCAGCAATTTTCTCTTCTATGTCTGAGATTCTATTTTCTGTATGATCTAGTCTGCTTTTAATACTTTCAAGAGAGATTTTGACTTTCTGTATTATAGCCTTCATCTCTAATAGTTCCATTTGATTCTTTTTTAAGGTGTATAATTCCTCTTTTAGATCTTGCAAGAATTTCCTCACCTCCTGGAACTTGTCAGCTCCTTTCTTTTCTGCAGTTCACTGTCTCTCTTGTCTTCCATCTCTGTCAGCTTTGCCATTATGAATGTTCTAAATTCTTTATGAGACATTTCCATGATTTCCATTGAACTGTCTGTGGATGGAGAGGAACTATTCTTTTTCCTTTGAGGAGAGGTATTTTCTTGCTTTCCCATATTTCTTGTGGCCCTGCAGTGATATCTAGTCATCTGATGGATCGTGTATTTCTTCCCAAACTTGAAGTTCAATCACTTGAGTTTGTGAGCTAGAGACTGAATTATCAGTGGAAAATCTTCATTTCTCTTATTTCCCTGAAATTACTAGTTCTCAGGTGTCATAAAGGTGTCTTCTTCTGAAGGCCTGTCCCCTTGCCTCTCCTCATGATAGCATTTATCTTCACTGAACCCTGGAACCACACTGTAAGAAACAGATTTGTAGCCGTTGATCTGAAAGAATTATAAATTTCTTCTTATCTCCTCAAGATGGACAGCACAGAGTAGGTACATGATCAGGTCAAGTCCCTGATGTGCTAGGAAGACGAGAGCACAGACTAGGAGGTATTGACATTTCAAACACTATGAAGGCCACCTTGAAGACACTGCTAGGTCTAAAAAGCCAAAGATACCAGCCATTTACATTCCTAAAGGTTAAGCTGAAAATCCAGATAATTCTCATTGAATGAGTGAAAATATTTTTCTGTCTATCCAGAGACAAGAGAGGTGGCTAAAAAAAAAAGGAGAAAATCCATTGTTCTTCATCCCTTGCCTAAAAAAGGTCATTGTTTACTTATGTAGAGGTTTTTCCTTCTGACTTTAACCACATCACTCCAGAGATAAGGCAGGAGAAACAGTAGAGAAGGTAGAAACAATGCTTTTATTATTTACTGTATGTTATTAATAAAAGAAAGTGTCTCTCATTCAGAACTCTCATAGGGCATTTAGGATAAAATTTATACACATGAATATGTGATATTATATATTGTCATATATATAATGTAATATTATATATTATATATGTAATTTATACAAATTATACTAAATGTGTATAAATATTAATACTCAACACATTAATAGATTGTCCTGATCTTATACTATTCTTACCTTTCTGCAATAAACATTGATGATAACATAATTAATTTTAAACATTCCTGGGGTGAATGTACCAACATTGCATTTAGGACTTCGTCAATGTTTGTATGGAGATGGTCTTGTTATTTTTTTTTTCTATGTTTTATCAAGTTTGGGACTATGGTTATGCTGGTCTTGTAAATGATTGGGTAGCTTTAGCTTCTTTCTCTGTAATGGTTTATACAAAATAAAAATCTCTCCTTTGAAGGATTCTTTAATATATTCTATAACACCACCTGTGTCTGATGTCTTAGTGGGGGAGCAAAAAGAGCAATTGGTACAAAATCTTAGTGGTTATCATTTATTTCCTCTTAAGAAAATCTTTACTGTTTATCATGTCTAATTAAATTATCCATTTTATTTATGCCTTCAAATCTGACAAACTTTTACAGTAGGCTCTAAGACCAGTGTGACTATTTTTGTAGACTTCCAACTTCAACACACAGGCACCTTCCTCACTTTATATTAATTTTTATATCTGGAATCTTCTTTTGTTTTTTAGTTCAACATTATTAACTAATTTAATTGCTTATTTATTATTTATATTTAATTCTCTGATATTCTATTTTTTTAGTTTTTTTAATTAAAATTTATTTATTTACATTCATTCACTATACATCGTTACAACATACAAAATGAGATTTCCCATCCAGAATACACTGTATATTGGCTCAATCAAGCACATCAACATATGTGTTATCATCAACAAATAATTTTCCATTTCTTGTTTCCTGTATATTTTGCTTTTTTTCCCCATCCTTGATTCCCTGTCTCACCCTCTGCCATT
>NW_006204127.1:1483179-1500818 GCF_000334495.1 Tupaia belangeri chinensis
TACATATCCATGAACACAAGTCTGACTTTAGGCATAAACCTCAGTGAGTAGAATGAACATACTATAAAGTAGCACCTAGCTGGGGCTATATAGCTTACTGTAGTCATCAAATATGCATTGTTTTTAATTTCAAAAAAAAACCCAGTTTTCGTGGGTTTTTTCCTCCTGAAAAATTCTTTTTAATTAATTAATTTACATTCATTGCCTAAGCATTGTCACGGCGTACAAAATGTGGTTTGCCATCCAGAATAGACTGCATAGTGGTTTAATCATGCATGTCATCATGTTATCATCAACAATTTTCCACTTCTAATTTCATATGTATATATATGTATACATATGTAAACATATATACATGCAGATATACATACATATATATATATATATATATATATATGTCTGACTCTCTGCCCTCTCCCACCCCTCACACTATCTCTGGTGTCTACAGTTGTCTTCTATTCCTTTTCCTCCCACATTTTATTTATCACACAATTTCTAAAACAATCTAACTACTTTCAATAGCAAGATCAGCTGGTAATTTCAAGAAAAGCAGTTTTGAAATGGTAAGGAACTTTGCTTAAAACTTAAAGCTAGGAAACAGGTTAGTATTCTATTCAAATAGTAGGCACATGAACCTATTGACAGCTCAAGTCATATTGACTAGAACACTTCACCTTATTGTTCTAACCAGTTACTGATTTCAGCACTTTTTCTCTGGTTCTTCTTCCAATTTCTGTTAACCTAATGCAAAAAAATGTTTAAGTACCCAGCAGTTTTACATCCGAATTTGTTGGGATTGATTCGCTATGTTCAAATAACCAGGACTATCCAGTGTCACCAAATTGTTATGGAAAGCAAGTTTATAAATGTTCATTCATTGAGCATAATTGGCCATAGAGCTAAACTATAATTTTCCATTAAGAAATGACACTTAAGTCTGTGGAAACTCCACAATTCCTCAAAGGAAAGAAGAGGAAAACTTAGATTTGCTGGAAAATAAATAATCAATAATATAAAAGATACAGAAATAAATAACACAAATCATATCACACTAATTTTGCTTTAAAAACTTAGGCCTTGGGTACAGAGTTCATCTACACTATCACACAGAAATCAAAGTTTTCAGTTGTTCCTTAATCCAATGACAATCATACGTCAATCTGTTCCCAACACAACAGTGTTAAACCAGCTCATTGCAAATATTTTACCCAAACCAACTATGAGCATTTGTTAATAAAATGGTCCTTTTGTTTTGGCTCCTCCTTGCAATTAGTCAAATTCCTTCAATATTAGCACGCGTCAAAATGCAAATAAAAACCGCAATAAGATATTACTTCATCCCAGTTAGGATGGCTATTTAAAAAAAAAATATGGAAAACCTAGCAAGGGTGCAGAGAAAGTGGATCTCTTGTACACTGTTGCTAGGACTGACAATATAGCACAGTGAAGCCATCACAGAAAGCAGTTTGGAAGTTCCTCACAAAACTAAAAATGGAACTATCACATAATCCAGCAATCCCACTACTGAATGTATATGCAAAGGAAAGGAAATGAGTATGTCAAAGCGATTATCTGAGTTTCCGTGTTTATTGCAACATTATTCACACAGCCAAGATATGGAATGAAACTCGGCGTCTCTCAAGACACACACACACACACACACAGACAATGAGAACACTATTCGTCAATGAGAATAATGTGTGCATGTGTGCCTAAATTCCCAAGAGGAGAATGGAGAAGGGATTGAGGCATGGCCATACCCTGGTGTGTGTGTGTGTGTGTGTGTGTGTGTGTGATTTCTTGCTTTCTGTGTCTGTGTCTCTGTCTCTCTCTGGCGAGTACACATGGCTCATAGCAAAAATATCTCTTCAAAAAAAAAGTGGAATTTAGAGTTAAAAACTTCCACAAAGTACATTCAATGCCAAATTAGTTTTACTAAGGAATTTTCTCAAATATTTAAGGGAGAAATGACAATATTCTTATCCAAGTTCTCATAAAACAGGAAAGAAGGAAACATTTCCAAATTCAGGTCACAACAGAATAATCCCAATACTAAAAAGTAAAAGATTTATTTCAAAAGATAATTGTAGACCAATAACACTCCTGACTCCAGAAGAAAAGATCTTAAAGATTAGCATACATGGAGATGAGAAGACATCACGATCAGGAGATGCCAGATTCATGTAACACTTAAAAATAAATCTGTGTGATTCATTCTATAAAGATTATGAAGGATAAAAACTTTTTGGTCATTTATTGCAGAAAAAAATTTTCACCAAATTCCAAACCCATTCATGATTAAAAACAATATTCTTGGGATCAGGTGATGGTTCAGTAGTAATGCAACTGGACCCATGTGGGAAAAACATTAGGTTCGTGTCCTGGGACCTCTGTGAGCACAGCAGGTCCACACACAAATGCCTGTGATAAGGGCTGGCTGAGACGTAGATTTTGGGGTGAATACCTTGTTGGATGAGTCTCTCTTGCTCTCGGAAAAACACAAATAGATAAAATTGTATAAATAAATGATACAAAATACTCTAATAAATCAAGAATATAAAGGAAGTTCATCAATAAATTAAATCATCTATGAAAAACTGACAGACAAGGAATTAATATAAACTATCAAAATTTCCATTCAAAATTGCACTAAAAATCATAGCCATTGCAATGAGCTAAGTAAAAATAATAAAAACCTCAACAATCAAAGACGAAGAAGTAAAATGATCACTGCATGCAGACGACATAATTGTTTACATAAAAATTCATATAGAATTTAAGAACTACTAGAAACTAATAAAAAATTTAGCAAGATTGGGAGATACAAGGTTAATATAAAAATATGTTGAATTATTACATAACAGCAGCTAGAAGTTGGAAAATGAAATTAGAAAAGCAATTCCCCTTATAATCATGCAAAAATACACAAAATATTTAGAAATAAGTTCAAGAGAGATAATTTAAACCTACACTGAAAACTACAAAATATGGCTAGAAATTCAATGCAAACATAAACATGTGAGGAGAAGGAGCTGGAAGACTCAATACCATGAAGACGAAATTTCCTCCTTACAGAGTCAATGCAGTGCCATAGTAACCCCTTAGAAGACATGGTTCTGAATTTTCCATAGAAGTATAAAGAAACATGAGTGTCCTAGCAACATTTTTAAAATGAATAAAGTGCATGGCCTTACACTACCTGATTTTCAGCCTTACTATGAAGCGAGAGTAACAGAAAAATCGATAGGCAAGATCGACAATTAGATCAGTGGAACAAAAGGGAGAACCCAGAAATAGACCGCTACTTCTAAGTTCATTTGAGTTTCAACGTAATTCAGTGGGGAAAAAAATGTTTTCAATGAAGTGCCATAGGTTAAATGGATATTCATATTTTGTCAACTTCTGCATACCATATATACATATAAAAATTAATTTGAAGCAGGTCATAAACCTAAATTAAAAAAACAAAAACATTTCTATCAACTATTTAGAAAAAACATAGAAGAGTATCTTTGTAATTTAGGTTTAGGCAAAGATTTCTTAGTCAGAAAGTACAAAAAAAAGAAAGAGAAAATGTTGGCTAAAACATTGCTAAGATATATCGACTTAAAAAGTGAAATAATAAATTTGATTAATTTTAAAGAGCAATTCTATCTCCTAGTATATATTTTTATCGAATGATTTATAGTAACATCAATCATTGAGATGTTAGCTTTCAGAACACACAGATATTAACTTCAACTTTTCAGCCATGTTTACATCTTTGATTTTCCCAACTTAAATTTCATTGACCCACATGCACCCATTCTGTAAGTGATCCTGCAGAATATAAAATATAGAATGATGAAGGGCCAGTAGGTGGAGTGGTGGGTTAAGGTGCTGGAATCCCACATGGGAGACCACAGTTCAAGTCCTAGAACCTGGCAGCTTGAAAATCACACCAGGCACATGTGCGTGTGTGCCCAACGTCCTGAGGAAAGAATGGAGCAAAAAGGATTGTGTCATGGCCATCCCCCCTGAAGGGTGATTTCTTACTTTCCCTCTCTGTGCCTGGCAACTACACATGACCCATGGCTAACCTTCATAGAAGTTAGCAATCATAATTGTTCAGGAATATACAATGACTTTATTTAAAGGGATACAAGAGAAGGATGTCATTTGGAAACCAGACAATTTAAAACAGGAACATGAAATGGTAATCTCTACAGGACATTTTCATCAGAGCTAAGGCCTTGTAATTTCCCTATGAAAGGTGAGCCTATGATCAGTGGTGCAGCAGTAAAATGTGCTGCTCTATGAGGCTGACCCTTATGGGAAGGTTCAGATACTTCCTGAGAATGCTGAGTGCAAGTTTGCCTATGACCCATGGCTGCCTAAAGCTAAGGGTGCATCACAGCCACAACCCTGCTGGACACGATGTCTCCCAACACCACCTCATCTCTCCCAGGGAAGAAAGAAAGGAAGGAAAGGAGGAAGGAAGGGAGGGAGGAAAAGAAGTGGGGGGGGGGAGAAGAAAGAGAAGAAGAAAGAAAGGGAAGAAAGAAAGAAAGAAAAACAAAAAAAAAGAAAGAAAAAAGAAAAAGAAAGAAAGAGGAAGAAAGAAAAAAAGAGAAACTTCAGAAATAGGCATACTTGGTAATTATTTTAGAAAAGCTAAATCTTCAGTTTAGGTGAAATATATTAAGGAGTAAAAGCTTCATTAGAAATTATAGGTCAAACATTTATTTTGCATGGCATTGTGCTTGACAGTTCAAGTGTAGTAAGTAGTTAGGGTGAAATTAAGCTGAAACTAAATTGAAGCTGGTACTTGTACTAAAAAGTAACTAAAATAATGTAAAGAAAATGAAATCCCATCCCAATAATTATCACATGCAATGGTGAAGATTAGTTGTAAACAGAAAAACTTTCCAGAATTATGGTCATTGTTGGCTGCTGTAAAGTCACTGTCAGAGCCAGCCAGTAGCAGGTGGTTAAGGCAGCCGAATCCCACTGCACAGTTCAGTCCTGGACCTGCTGGTCTGAAGAATATACCAGGCATATGTGTGTGTAAGCCCCAGAACCTGGAAGATGGGAGAAATGGAGGAGAAGGGCTTACGGTATGACTATTCCATATGGACGGTGCTTTCTCACTTTCTTGCTCTCTCTGATGAGCTCATGCACCCTCTGGCATTTTTTTTTAACAGTATTTGAGCTTATTTGAACAGGATAACTCCCTGTCTCTTGGGGTTCTAAATCAAAGGAATGAATTTTAAAGTCATATTACTGAGGAAATCGTAGGGGTTTTTTGTTGTTGTTGTTTTGTTTTGTTTTGTCATAGGGCATATGAGCTTGCCAGAGACAGAGAGAGATACAGAGAGGGAAAGTAAGAAGTTACCCCTCTGCCCAGGAGTAATGTCCACACTGCAATTCTTTCTCTTCTATTCTTCTCTCAAGATTTTGGGTGTGCTGGATTGGTCTGAGAAGTATTTCATGATGGGCAAAGTCTTTTTACAAGCAAAATGAGAAATAGCGATTGACTGTTTTAAAAAATAATTAGAATAATAATAATAATGATTGGGGAAAACATAGAAAAGATATTGAATGTTGAAGCGGGGTGACTAATGTCTCTGTATTGACTGACATGCATGGCATTCCCTTTTGAAAAAGCAATGTAATACACTGTAAAGTTATATGTAATCCAATGTAATATAAAGAAGATGATGATGATAATAAAAAATAAACAGTAAAAAAAAAAAGATTTTGGGTGTGCACACACACGCACCTTTCATGATTTTCAAGCTGCCAGGTCTGAACTGGGACTATGGTTGGTCATGTGGGAGTCCAGTGCTTTAACCATCATGCCACCTGCAGGCCCCAGTCTTAGGAGATGTTAGAGAATTACTGTTGGGACCAGCAGATGGTGCAATGGTTACATTGCTGGACTCCCACATGGCCAACCATGGTTAGAGTTCAGGACCCAGAGGCTTGAAACTCACACAGGACACCTGTTTGTGTGAGTTTCCTGGAAGGAGATCTTGGAAGGAGAATAGAGGAGAAGGGATTGCAGTGAGGCCATTCCACCTGAGGAGTGATTTCTTACTTTTTGTTTCTGTTTCTGTCTCTGTCTGTCTCTCCAGCAAGCGCATGCACCCTATAGCAAAAATCTCTCTCTCAAAAAAAAAAAAAAAAAGGAATTACTGCTATATGTTCTAAGTATGGTAATGGCAGTGTGGTAATCTTAAAAAAAAATCCTCACTATTAGAACAACATAAACATCTGACAGTTATTTCTCTAGTTCAAAAAAATATGAGGGATCCAACAAAAGCATTTGGGTTGCTCTGATTATTTTGTAGAGGATGTTGCTGCGCATCAAACAGATGCTTTCGTCAAAACTGAGGCATGCATTTCCTTTGCAGTAGGAATGTTGCCTGCTCTCCACTCACAGCTGCGATCTCCATGGAACTGGTATTAGCTGAAAATCTTATTTGTTCCAGGGTTACTGACCAGCAACTTGGGAAGCCCAGATCCAATGACTGATTGATGGCAGAATACAAAGTTCATTACCTTGCTTTCTCAGAGACCATTCTGAAAGACCACTTCAAATTAGTGCCTCTTTTGGTAATGGCTTAGTCTCTGTTACACCCCATCTAAGTTCAACTTCTCCCTCAGCCTACTGTTTATTCTCTCACCGCTTTAAAAGTCCTACTCCTGAGAGCAGTCCCAAACCTGTGCATGCAAATCTCCATCTTAAAGTCTGTTTCTGGGGGAGACTCCAACACAGTACGAAGAGTAGCAGGAGTGTCACTCCACAGATGGTCTCCAACAATAAAACGCTTCCCTGTGCCTGTGCTGACTCTCCCCTACCCACTCTCAGCCGTCATCAGCACAGCATGAAGGCCTTTTACTGTAGAAGTCCCAGCTGTTACAATATTTAAAGCGTTTCTTCAGGATCGTGAGCAAGCACCCAGGATGTTTCACTGCTCCTCAGAGTCTTTCCTCACCATAGTGAAATGTCTTCAATTCAAAGACCTGAGGGAAGGATAACCAACCTGGCTGAAGTAGAGGGATTTCAGAATTCATGCCAAGCCTGAGAAAGTCTCCCGTCTCCATTCAGGAGTTATTTTAGGATTGAAGATGTACTCTGTTAACCACTTTAAACCAATTACGCTCTCTATCCCAAAATCTCACATTGGGATATCAGAGAGAGCCAGCGTAGATGAAGGGATGGGAAGCAGAGGACCTCAACTTCATTGATTAATGCAAACCCCAGCCTGTTGTAAAAACTGCACCTCTGACTTTTTGTTTAAATGTCTTACAGTATGACTGCTTTTTGAAAACATATTTCACACAGTTTCTTCTGTTTGTTTTTTCCCCCATTATAACATTATAGTTTTAATATCATGTCAATATGTTAACATAAAAATAACTGGAGACAGGACCAGCAGTTGGCATAATGGCTATGTCTCTGGACTCCCATGTAGTCAACCACAGTTCGAGTCCCAGACCCGGTGGCTTAAATTCACACCTGGCACATGTGCAAGGGTGCCCAAGATCCCGGGAGGAGAATGAAGGAGAAGGGATTGTGGCATGGCTACCCTCCCACCCCGGAAGTGATTTCTCGCTTTCTGTCTCTCTGTCTCTGTCTTTCCGGTGAGCACATGTGCCCTACAGCAAAAACCTCTCAAAAAAATAAAAATAAAATAAAATAACTGGAGAAATAAAATTGTTTTATTTTTGATATGACATTATGATGTATGTAGATAATTGTGACATATTTATAAAACATGCAACTAATGAATGAGTGAATGAATGTGGAAAGTCACAGGTCAATGTACAAAATTAGTATGATAGAAAAATTTAAAAATGAAGTTTTAAATCCATTCCATTTATAGAACCAGCAGGTGGTATGGTGGTTAAGGCTCTGGACTCCCACATGGCTAACACAGTTTGAGTGCCAGACCTGGTGGCTTGAAAATCACACTGGATAAATACGCATGTGGGCCCACAATCCTGATAAGAGAATGAAGGAGAAAAGACTGTGGTATTGCCATCATCCCAGAAAATCATTTCCCTGTCTCTCTGTCTCTCTCCAGTGAGTAACATGTCCTATGGTAAAAAATTTTTTAAAAATCATTTATAATAGCATCAAAACCATAAAGCACTTAGAAATACATTTAAAAAAATCATCCAATACCTTTGCACATTGTTAGAAAAATTTACAAAGATGTAAATAAACAGAGAAATATATTATGCTTGCGGCTTAGTAGATTCAGTGCTATTCAGATGTCATATCTTCCAATCAATAGTCCAGCAGATATTTTCTATACAAATGAGCAAGCCGATTCAGAATATATATTAGATACAGAAATGCAAAGGATATAAAAAAATATCTTATAAAGAAAAACAAAACTAGAGCCAGCATGTTGTGTAGTGGTTAAGGTGCAAAACTTCCATCTGGCCAACCACTGTTCGAGTCCTGGACTTGGCAGCTTGAAAATCATGCTCGGTATGCATCCGTGCATACCCAAAATCCTGAGAGGAGAATGAAGGAAAAGGAATTGTGTATGGCTATCCTTCCAGGGGGTGATTTCTCACTTTCTGTCTCTATATCTCTCTGTGTCTCTAGTGCACACCCATGCCCTATAGCAAAAAGTCTCTCTCAAAAGGAAAAAAAAAAAGAAAAGAAAAGAAAAACAAAACTGGAGAACTTATGTCATTTTAATTCAAGATTTTGTGTAAGATGCTTTTAATCATGGAGCAAGGTATTCACTTAAAGAGTAATGAATCAATAAATTGAACAGGAGGATGCAGAAATAGATACAGACTTAATTTTAAATTGATTTTCAACAAGAATATTGAAACAAAACCCTTTAGACAAATGATGTAGAACAACTGGAATAAACACAGAAAATATTAACCTTGATCCCTGCCTCACACCATCACAAATATTAATTTATATTAGATAATAGTTTTAAATAAGAAAATTAAAACGATAGTCTTTAGATGAAAAATATAGAAGGGACCAGCAGTTAGCGTAATGGCTATGTCACTGGACTCCCAGGTAGTCGACCGCGGTTCGAGTCCCAGACCCGGTGGCTTAAACTCACGCCGGGCGCGTGTGCGTGCGTGCCCAAGACCCCGAGAGGAGAATGGAGGAGAAGGGATTGCGGCATGGCCATCCTCCCTGGGGGGTGATTTCCTGCTTTCTATCTCTCTGTCTCTCTCTGTCTGTCTGGCGAGTGCACGCGCCCTATAACAAAAACCTCTCCAAAAAAAAAAAAATATATATATATATGAGAATATGATCTTGTACTAGTAGTATGCAAAGATTTCTTGGTCAAGAAACAGAAAGTAATAATCATTAAAGAAAAATTATAAGTTATATTTTAACAAAATTAAAAATCTTATCATCTAAAGATATTGTTTAAGAAAATAAGCAAGACGAATCCTACACATATATTTGTGCATCACAATAAATAAATTTATCTTAAAATAAATATCTATTTAATAAAATATACTGATAAGTGCAAAAGCAAATATTTTAAGGTGTCACACAATTTTTTTCAAAGACAACATCTAATTAGCTTTTTCTCATCTCTAGCTGGAGTTTTCAAGCTCAATATGTCAATTTAATCAAGATATATTTATGGGGGATGGCAGCAGCTAAAGCCAGTGAGGACTGAGACCGGAGATCACCTTGGGAACTATTCTGTCCCCCCCACTGCTTCCAGGTGCACAGAGCCCACCCACTTCCAGTTCCTTCCCCCACCATCTTTCCCTGCTCCTGCCTGAACACAGCAGCTGAGGCCAGTAAGAACTGAGGCCAGAGATTACACTGGGAAATCCACTGTTTCCCCACCACTTCCAGGAGACTACTTTAGACCTCTAGCTGCCTTTTGCCAACTCATGAATACTTTCAACTTCATAGTTTCCTGAAGTACACTGTGCAACCCCTACTTTCTCCCTCCACTGAAACCCTGAAGCTCAGCTCAAGGTGAATCAGTTCTCAAGAAACTGGGAGATCATTGGAAAACCCAGTTCCATTGACAAGAGTACAGAAATTAGGAAGAAGTGTGTAATCTATCAGATGACCAGAAACCATCATTTCTTGTGCAGAGGCACAAAGAGAAACCAAGAACATATCTCTCCTCCAAGAGAAAAGAACAATTCCTCATCATCCGCAGACAGTACAATAAACTCATGGAAATGTAAGATAAAAAATTCCTTCTATAATGTAAAAGAAGAATTAGACACTCATAGTGACAAAACTAAATGAGATGCAAGAGAAAAGAAACAACAAACTCCAGAAGATGCAAGAGAGACAACGAGCTCCAGGAGATGAGGAAGTCCTTCTATAATGTAAAAGAAGAATTAGACACCACAAAAAAAGAATCAAATGGAACTATTAGAGATGAAGGCTGCAATACAGGAAATCAAAAACTCTCTTCAAGTATTAAAAGCAGATACGATCATGCAGAAGACTGAATCTCAGATGTAGAAGACAAAACCTCTGACCTAGAAAAATTGCCAAAAAGACTGAAAAAATAACTAAAAATAAATGAGGACAATATAAAAGAAATACTACATATCATTAAATGCCGAACATTTGCATAACTGGTATCCAAGAAGGTGAGGAAACTAATAAGGGCATTGACAATATATATGAAAAAATCCTGGAAGAAAATTTTCCAAGTCTAAAGAAGCACTCAAATATCCAGACCCAAGAAATACAAAGGCCCCCAAAGAAAACCAACCTGAGAAGATGCTCTCCATGCCACATCATAGCCAGATCTGTGGCATATCAAACACAGATAAAGACAAGATACTAAAATTGGCAAGAGAAAAATGTCCAGTTACTTAAAAAGGTTATAGGATCAGGCCAACATTCGACCTCAGCAGAAATAAGGCAAGCAAGGAAAGAATGGGAAGATATATTCAAAGTGTTAAGAGAGGAACAATTCCAACCAAGATTCCTATACCCAGGAAGATTACCCTTCATATGGGAAGAAAAGATAAAAATCATTCTCAGATAAACAAATCTTGAAAGAATTTACCAACACCAGACCAGCTCGTCAAGAAATTCTGAAGGGAGTGCTATACCAGGAAAACTAAATTAACAGATAAAAATAAGGGAAAAAATAAAAAACAAAAACAAAACAAAACAAAACAAAAGAACAAGAAAATGGCTTAACAGTGGGGACAAGGCTGAAAATATTGATAATAATGTTGAATGTTAATGGTTTAAATTCTCTAATCAAGAGGAACAGATTGGCTGAATGGATAAAAAAAAAATAATAATAAAAAAACAGAAACCCTCTATCTGTTGCCTACAGGAAACCCACCTTATGCACCTTACAGATAAAGATATACACAGACTAAAAGTGAAGGGTTGGAAAAAGGTTTTCCATGTAAATGGAAAACAAAAATGAACAGGAGTCACAAAACTGATTTCATACAAAATAGGCTTTAAGACAAAAATTGTAAAAAGGGACAAAGAAGGTTTTATACAGTAGTAAAAGGGCTAATCCATCAAGAAGATATAACTCCTATAAATATCTATGCACCTAACTACAACACACTAATTGATGGGAGTCTCAACACCCCACTATCTCCTTCGGACACATCATCTAGAACAAAAAGAAGTAGAGATACAAGATCTAAACAATATCATAAATCAAAGGGAATTGACAGACTATAGAACCTTCCACCCCCAAACCACAAAATACACATTCTTCTAACCCCGATATGGAAACTTTTCAGAGACTGACCACATGATAGGGCACAAAACAAGTCTTTACAGATTCAAAGTCATCGAAACTATATCCAGCATCTTCTCTGGCTATAATGGAATTAAACTTGATATTAATTTTAGAAAGAACCCATGAAAATACACAATCATATGGAAACTTAATAACCTACTTCTGAATAACTTCACAACTACTGAAGAAATTAAGACTGAAATAAAAAGATTCATAGAAAACAATGATAATGAATACATGAGTTTCCATAATCTATGGAACATGGCAAAAACAGTCATAAGAGGGAAAACCACAGCAATTAGAGCATATCAGAAAAAGATGAAAAGATGGCCAATGGACAATCTAACTTCATGCCTCAGAGAACTGGAACAACAACAAAATCTAAAACATGCCAGGAGAAAAAAATAATAAAGATTAAAACAGAAATAAATGTAATAGAAAATAAATGAACTATAGAGAAAATAGATGAAACCCAAAGCTGGTTCTTTGAAAAGATAAACAAGATTGTTGTCATTAACTAGACTAATTAAGAAGAGAGGAAGGAACCAGATATATCAAATTCTCAATGAAACAGGCAATATTACAATAGACAGAGTCGAAATACAAAACATCATTAGAGGATACTATGAATGAGTATACACCAATAAACAAGAAAACCAGGACGAGATAGACAAATTCCTGGGTACATATAGTCTACCAAAATTGAATCAGAAGGACACAGAAAGCCTCAATCAACACATAACAAGGAATGAGACTGAATCTGTAATAAATAACCTCCCAACAAAGAAAAGCCCTGGTCCTGATGGCTTCAGAGTTCCACCAAACTTTTAATGAACTCACTTCTGAGTTCTACAAAAATTTTAAAGAAGAGTTAATTCCCATTCTACTCATGTTATTGTCAAAGATCCAAAAGGAAGGAACCCTCCTAAATGCATTTTATGAAGCTTTCATCAGCCTCCTCCCCCAAACAGACAAGGACATGTCAAGGAAGGAAAACTGCAGACCAATACCTCTGATTAATATAGATGCAAAAATTCTCAACAAGATACTAGCAAATCATATCCATCAACATATAAAAAAGACTATACATCACAGCCAGGTAGGCTTTATTCCAGAGACACAAGGGGAGTGGTTCAACATATACAAAACCATAAATGTAATACACTATATTAACAGAAAGACAGATAAAACCATATGATCATCTCAATTGATGCAGATAAAGCATTTGATAAGTTACAACATCCCTTCATGACTATGACTCTCAGCAAAATCAGTATAGAAGGATCATTCTTCAAAACAATAAATGCTATCTATGAAAACCTATAGCTAACATCATTCCAAATGGAGAAAAGCTGAAAGCTTTACCACTAAAAATTGGTACAAGACCTTTTCTCCACTCCTTTTCAGTATAATATTGGAAGTCCTAACCAATGCAATCAGAAAAAAGGATAAAATTAAAGGCATTCAAATAGGAAAACAAAAGGTGAAATTATATCTATTTGCAGATGACATGACTGTATACATAGAGGACCCAATGGTATCCATGAAAAATTTCCTGAAAGTAAGAAACAAATACAGTAAATCTGCAAGATACAAAATCAACATAAAAAATCTATAGCATTTCTATAAATGAACAGCAAGCAGACAGAGATAGAATTGAAGAAAGTAATCTCACTTACCATAGCCACAATAAGTGTAAGATACCGAGGAATAAATCTAGCAAAGAAGTCAAAGACCTCAACAAAGAAAACTACGAGAAGCCAAAAAAAGAAATTGAAAATGACACAAAAAGTGGAAAAACATCCCATGTTCCTGGGTAAGAAGAATTAATGTGACCAAAATGGTAGTTCTAACCAAATTAATCTACATATTTAATGCAATCTCAATCAAAGTACCAGTTATATTCTTCACAGATCTAGAAAAGACAGTCATAGAATCTGTCTGGAATCACAAAAGACCCTGTATTGCCAAAGTCATCCTGCACAAGAAGAGTGGAGTAGGAGACATCTCACTCTCTAACCTTCAAATATATTACAAAGCTGTGATAATCAAAATAGCATAGTATCGGCACAAAAGCAGACATGTGGATCAATGGAACAGAATAGAGACACCAGAAATAAACTCCAAAACATACAACCGAATAATTTTTGACAAAGGGTACCAGTCATTCTAGTGGGAAAAGGAAAACTTCTTTAGCAAATGGTGCTGGAAAAACTGAATATCCTCCTGCAGAAAGATGAACTTATACTCCTATCTCTCACAAAAATCGACCCAAAGTGGATCAAATATTTAAACCAAAGACCTCAAATTATAAAACTATTGGTGGAAAACCCTTACCGAATAATTTTTGACAAAGGGTACCAGTCATTCTAGTGGGAAAAGGAAAACTTCTTTAGCAAATGGTGCTGGAAAAACTGAATATCCTCCTGCAGAAAGATGAACTTATACTCCTATCTCTCACAAAAATCGACCCAAAGTGGATCAAATATTTAAACCAAAGACCTCAAATTATAAAACTATTGGTGGAAAACCCTTGGAAAACTCTGGGAAATATTGGAGCAGGCAAAGACTTCCCTAAATAAGACCACCAAAGTACAGGCAATAATCTCAAAAATAGACAAATGAGATTACATCAGATTAAGAAGTTTTCTCACAGCAAAAGTCACAGTAATTAGTGGCTCCATTCCAAAGGAGAATATTTTTGTAACTATGCTTCAGATAAGGGACTGACAACCAGAATATACAGGGAACTAAAGCAGCTTACCCCCCAAAAAATTATCAACCCAATTATAAGATGAGAAAATGAGCTGAACAAACAACTCTCTAAAGGAGACATATGAACAGCCAAAAAAGTGTATAAAAAATGCTCAACATTCCTCATCGTAAGGGACATGCATATCAAAACCACAATGAGATACCCTCTAACCCCAGTCAGAATGGCAATTTTTTCTTTTAATTATAGGTTCTGGCAGGGATGTGGTGAAAGGGGAACTCTCATACATTGTTAGTGAGAAAGAATTTCTCCTACACTGTTGGTAGGAATTTAAATTGGTCCAGCCACTGTTGAGAACAATATGTAGATTCCTCAAAGATCTACAAATAGAACTACCATATGATCCAGCAAATCCACTCCTGGGTATTTACCCCGAGGAGCAACAGAATGCTCAGTTGGAAAAGTGCTTGCACATCAATGTTTATTGTGGCATTATTCACAATTATTAAGACGTGGAACCAACTTAAGTGTTCACAAACAGATTGAAGGAGTAGAGTCTGAGGAAGGACATTGAGGAGAAAAACAGAGAAGCATAGCATTAATGGGACAAAGAGATGGGGTATATCTATCGAAGATAACTCTATAGTATTATCAACTGGACTGAGGAGAAATGTACGCATGTTGGAATATTCACTTTGCAAGCTAAATAACGTGATTAAATGTATAAAAAACTTTGAAATAAAATAAAAAGAAAATGTGTGGCACATATACTCTGTGAACTACTACTCAGCTATAAAAAACAGCAAGATCCTGGCATTTGACAGAAAGTGGACAGATATAGAAGATTTACTGCTGAGCAGAGCAAGCCAGGCTATGAAAGAGAGACATTGTATGTCCCTGCTTAACATATACTGACTGTTTGTACTCTATGGTGAAAACTGAAATATTAGAGAATATAGAAGCATGGAAAATAGTTAGGGATACTGAAGACATTGTGGGAAGAGGGTAGAAGAAGGAGACTAGTAAGAGGAATAAAATTAAATAGAAAAACAGGAAAGAAATTTATGGGACACAGATATGGATTATCTGTTGATGATAATATGTTTTGTATTCTCAGCCGGACTGGTGTGATGTGTATTCATATTGGGTAAATTCATTTCACAATCTAAGTGATGTATAGGGATTGAATGTACAAAATAAATTTAAAAATGTATATTTATGGGAGAGCTTTCCCTTCGTGTGTATTTAAGTGTATGTGTACAGGTGTATATACTTGTGTTTACTTGACCAACATTTTTCTACACTTCTCGTTTTGCTACTTCATTTTTATTCACATATATTAAGCAATATAGTAACTATCAGAAAACATTTTATTTAAATTAATTTCTTTGGGGAAATATAAAACATTTCATAAAATATTAAAAATATATTCTTCATTGATTCAAAAACCTCTTAAACATAATGTTTTCCATTATTTTCTAGTTATCCAACATCAGAGTTCAAAAAGAATATTAGAATAACCATATTTATTAGGAATAACAGTAGTGTTCTTATCAAACAGGTTAAACTGAAGGATACAACACTACAATTTTTGGTCTTTTAAAGCTTAATCTAAGTCTAGAAAGAATACTCACTTAACCCTCTGTCTCTACAAATATTATGTAGCAGTTATAATATTTCAACATTAATTACAGAAATATAGTGAACATAAAGGTTTTCATTACCATTGAAGAGGAAACAAAAATTAATGATTAATTTGATCAAAGTAAAATATTTCTTGTACCTGCTTTGTATTAGTAAAGTTATTTCTATTAACTTTAGTTTTCTAAAAATAAAAATTATGTTTCATCATAATTTCATGATTTATATATTTCTCTCATCAACAGAATGCATTGTTATTATTACTTTAGTGACTATTACTTTAAATGTTTTATATTTCCCTGAAGAAATTACTGAAGATGCTGGCATATATGTAGAACTTAAAGCAAACTCTTTGAAAGCTCTTTACCATTAACTGACAAATCGTCCCTTTTGGTAGCAACTTTGTTATACTCTGCTTGTCGATCCCTTCTAAGGATTTATTTGTGTCAAATTCATTAAAGCTTGATAGAAAGTTCTGACATTACATGGCTGATTCAATATAGTAAATTTTGATGTAATAAACAATTTCCAACTTGATACAAAATATTAACCATCCTTTCCAATAGTACTCAATTCAAGATGTTTTCATCATTATTACTTTTACATGCACGTTTGGGCAGAAACAAGTCATCTCTGCGCTTCAGCACAGGTTGCCCAGGAATGGCCAGGTGGCCTCTACCCACATGACACCAGTCCTGCTGTCACCCACTCAAGCTTTTATGAATGCAAAGCTTTAAATGGCTATTTCATGTGTTCAGAAATAACTTATGTCAACTTTTTATGATCATATACTGGGACGAGTTCTGAAGACTTTTATAAAGAAAATAAAAAGCAAAATAAAAATGCATCCTCTGTTAACAAGTGAGCTCACTCCACTGATCTTTCTCACCTGTTTATGTCATAACCTGAAAAAGAAAAGCATTAAACCTTGACAGCCATTTCAAAACAAATGCAGGTATCTATCTACGAGGGGAGGAGGCAAGTAACTGACAGAGGCCTTTCCCATAAAGCCTCTGAAAGAGGTGGCACATATGGCTGAACCTGTTTTCCATAGGCTAGGACCACATGGGCAGTCCAGTTCAACTCCCATGGCGGGCATGGTGCATATACATGTAATCCCTGTGACCTGAGATGCTAAGGCAGGAGAACAGGGATTATTATTATATATATTATATATATTATTAGGTGCCTATAGTTGTTTTCCAATCCTTTTCCCCCCACATTTTATTGATTCTCAAAGTTTCTTAAGTAATCTAAATAACTTTTGATAGCAAGTTTAGCTCGTTTGCACGTATCAGTGAACATATGTCTGACTGTAGGTGTGAAACTCTGAGTAGAATGAATATACTATAAGGTTAATACCTAGCTGATGCTATAAAGCTTACTAGGGTCATTGAAAGGTATTTTTTAATATGTTTTTAATTTCAAGAAAAGCAGTTTTAGCTTTAATAAATCAAAGAAATACCAAGGAACTTTACTTAAAACTTAAAGCCAGGAAACAGGATTCTGTTCTAAAAATAGGTACATGAACCTACCGGCAGCTCCAA
>NW_006204127.1:1500994-1509694 GCF_000334495.1 Tupaia belangeri chinensis
ATTTTCTTCGTTTTTGAACTCTTATTTCTGTGTGTCTGTATTTAATTTTCCTGATATAGCACTCCCTTGAGAACTTCTTGGAGATCTGGTCTGGTGTTGGTAAATCCTTTCAGGTTTTGTTTATCTGAGAATATTCTTGTCTTTTCTTCCCACATGAAGGACAATCTTGCTGGGTACAGTATTCTTGGTTGAAATTAGTTTTCCCTTAACACTTTGAATATATTTTCTCATTCTTTCCTCACTCAAATTGTTTCTGATGAGAGGTCTGCTGTTAGTCTGATGGGATATCCTTTGTAGGTAACTTGCCAATCTTTTTTTCTCTCTTGCGAATCTCGGTATCTGTGGTCTGTGGTTTTGGTCAGTCTGGCTATAATGTGTCTTGGAGAAGATATTCTTGGGTTGATTCTATTTGGGGTCCTTTGTATTTCTTGGGACTGGATCTTTGAGTGCCTCTCTAGGTTTGGAAAGTTTTCTTGCAGGATTTCATGGAGTAGATTATCAATGCCCTTATGAGTCTCTTTGCCTTCTGGGATACCAGTTATCCAGATGTTTGGACATTTGATGGTATCTACTATTTCTCGTATATTATTCTCATTTTGGGGGGGCTATTTTCTCAGTCTTCATGGTGGATTTTTCTAGGTCAGTGATTCTATCTTCTACATCTGAGATTCTATTATCTGTATGATCTAGTCTGCTTTTAATACTTTCAAGGGAGATTTTGACTTCCTGTATTATAGCTTTCATCTCTAACAGGTCCATTTGATTCTTTTTCAGAATGTATATTTCCTCTTTCAGATCTTGCAAGAATTTCCTCACCTCCTGGAACTCATCAGCTCCTTTCTCCTGCCTCTTCTGCAGTTCATTGTCTCTTATCTCTTCCATCTCTGTTAGCTTTGTCATTATAAATATTCTAAAATCCTTATTAGACATTTCCATGAGTTTCATTGTACAGTCTGAGGATGAAGAGATGTTATTCTTTACCCTTGGAGAGAGGTATTGTCTTGCTTTCCCATATTACTTTTGATCCTGTGGTGATTTCTAGTCATCTGATGGGTGGTGCATTTCTTCCTGATTCCTGAAGTTCAATCTGAGCATTCAGAGGCCAGCAGAAGCTGGTGATCTGCAGTCTTTCTTCTGTTCCATTTTCACTCTTTGTGCATCAGATTAAGGGTGAAGAAAGGAATATTCTGACCCTACTCATATTCAGATGATTGGAAACTGTTCACTTGGACTTGTCTAGACTCTTAATACATAGAGGCTGATTGGAAAATGAATAAAGATAAAGAAAGAAGGAAAAGAATTAAAGAGAGGAAAGAAGAAGAAAAAATAAAATGAAAAAGAAAAAGGAAAAAAGAAAGTATAAAAAAACATAAGGTTGTAATTAGGAATTATAAAAAGCAAAAATGAAAATGAAAAAGCAAAAATGAAAACCAATATTTCACAGTAGTACGGTATCCATATCAGGATAGGCTTGGCTTCACTAGTGCCTTTCCTAAATGAAGTGAGGAAAGGCACCAATTAACACAATAAAGTAAAAGCTTGAGAGCCCATAGAATACTTTACCTTAAAAAAATTTAAAAAATTAAAAGTCACAGAGAGACAGAGAGAGACAAAGAGAAATGCAGAGAAAGAGACACAGAGCTATCTCTACCCACTAGAAATGAGTCTGAAGGGGGAAGTCACAGCAGAAAATCCTCAATTTTTGGTCAAGGAAACCAATATTTCACAGCTGAAGTACAGTATCCATATCAGGATAGGCCTAATTCATAAACTTTTAATGACAAAGAATTAGATTAAAAGCAAAGCTCTCCAAATTTGATGCTTTCATACTGTTAGCCATAAAGATGTAAATAAAGAACTTAAGGAGGAGTATACTAGTTAGGATTATAAATATTTTTTGAAATGTATTTCCAGCTGTAATTCTGGCAAAAAGGTATGAGACTAAGTCTTAAATTGGTGTCAGTTGTATGCAAATTGGGACTTCACAGTGGTGACTTGACAGTTTTTTTGTGCAGAGAAGTCTTCCTGAGCTTAAATCAAGACTCAAAGGGAAAAACAATGTTGACATAGATTTGGAGGTGAGAACAGTAGTGCAAGTGTGATGAATATGTCAAGCAAACTAATTTGCCACCTATTCAACATTTAACTTGTGTTTCCTTTTGTTTAGTTATGAGGGTGCACACACCCTAGATTTCAGAACAAAGGTATATGTATACGGTTTTTACCTATAAGTCACATTCAATCTTCTTAAAGAAAAACATATATAAGTTGAAGGAAAGGGGAGAAACTTTGGATTAATAAGATAGATAAATACAAATGGTTGTAACCTGTTTTTTATGTCTTATTCCTCTAAATACTTTGAACTCCTTGAAGATAGAATTCATACTCTCTATTTCTTTGTGTATTCTCTATCCCAGTGTAAGAAAGTAGCATTTGATTTCAAAAATGTGTTTAAGATGAAAATGTTAAAAACTGCTCTGTGAGCCTTATATTAAGGTTTCAAATGCCCCACAGGGAGGAAATGAGTGGCTAGTGCTGCTATAGGAGTTGCACTTGCACCTGGGAGGTAGAAATAAGCCAAGAAATGTCTTGGAGAAAATGTTTGACATATTCTTTCAAGAATCCAAACAGTTTCTAAAAGCAGATGGGTAGGTTCCTTAGGCAAAATGAAAGGAGGTAGGTTCTTCACCTACTAAGTAGCTTCAAGCCTTGGGCTAGTTATTGATCCTCTGTTTTCTAAATGTAGAAAGTCTCTGCTTGTAAGCATCACGGAGAGGACAGGAGGTACTTTCCCAAAAAAAGGCATCCAATAAACAATAATTATAATATTGTTTGTGCCAAATCAAAGAACCCTTTATCCATTCTACATTGTATAAAGGTTAGTCTGTATGACCACTATGACATGGTAGGAATGAAGGCATATCACCTCTGATATAAGATAATAAAAGACCACAGATTCTCTCTCGGGTATGTTCTTTTACTCTTCTCTTTCTCTTGCATCATTCTGGGGGAAGTAAGACCTCAAGCTGTAATCAGCTTTTTTGGAGAAGTTTGAAAAGCCAGCATGAAAGAGACATACCAACAACCACTGGCATGAAATTGCAAATGGAGTCTCTAACTTCAAAGTTCAGCTTTGAGATGACAGTAGCTCAAGTCGGTAGTTTACTTAAATGAGTCAGAACCATCTGATTAAACCATTAGTTGACCCTCAAAAATCGTGAATGGTAAAAACTTACTATTACACTGCTCAATTTGGGAACAATTTGGTACATAACAGTGGCTAAAACAGCTCCCCATGTTTACATTTCATCAGATGGATTCTCTCTTGAAGGACTCTTGGCAAGGCCATGGGTGGTAATTATCTTTGCAGTTCAAATCTCCAAGGACTAAACCATGTCCATAGTCCCTCTTAAACTTACTTAACCAGAAAGAGAGAAGACAAGAGGTCATAGAAAAGAATTAGAAAAGATAAATCACTTATCAAATATTTCTGATCTTAACTGAGAAAATATGTCAATCAGACATTTCAAAGTACAACATAAATGGAACATAGCTACATGATGTGGCCTCCTTACCAAAATGATAAACAAAAACCTAATTCCATGACTAACTTAAATTTTAGAGTGAGATACAATGCAATAGGAAATTAACTACTATATTATTGGAACTGTTAAAAAGAAGCACTTAAAATACCAAAAGAATAATGTTACATGAAATGACAGGGAAACCCACTAAAAGGTTAGAGGCTAAATTGAAGTGGGAAGATCATGCCTTGAAGAGATTTGTATTGCAAGGGAAATAAACAGAAATGAGGCTTTAGAGAGGGAAGAGGTGTCTGGAGTTCTCACCTATAGTTTCTGATAATCTTTCAATATCTGAAAATATGGGTGCTTTCACAAAGACTGTCCTTAATAGGCTTGACCACAGATTTCTCCTGACAGGTAAGATGGTTCTATAGCTGAGCTGAGTGTGAGGCTATTTATCTTCAGATGGACACCTTCTACCACAAGATGAAGCAAATCAGACCAAACTAGAACGCTGCTGCCAGATGGCAATCGTATATGGAATTGCGCTTCTGTTCCATTTTCACTCTTTGTGCATCAGATTAAGGGTGAAGAAAGGAATATTCTGACCCTACTCATATTCAGATGATTGGAAACTGTTCACTTGGACTTGTCTAGACTCTTAATACATAGAGGCTGATTGGAAAATGAATAAAGATAAAGAAAGAAGGAAAAGAATTAAAGAGAGGAAAGAAGAAGAAAAAATAAAATGAAAAAGAAAAAGGAAAAAAGAAAGTATAAAAAAACATAAGGTTGTAATTAGGAATTATAAAAAGCAAAAATGAAAATGAAAAAGCAAAAATGAAAACCAATATTTCACAGTAGTACGGTATCCATATCAGGATAGGCTTGGCTTCACTAGTGCCTTTCCTAAATGAAGTGAGGAAAGGCACCAATTAACACAATAAAGTAAAAGCTTGAGAGCCCATAGAATACTTTACCTTAAAAAAATTTAAAAAATTAAAAGTCACAGAGAGACAGAGAGAGACAAAGAGAAATGCAGAGAAAGAGACACAGAGCTATCTCTACCCACTAGAAATGAGTCTGAAGGGGGAAGTCACAGCAGAAAATCCTCAATTTTTGGTCAAGGAAACCAATATTTCACAGCTGAAGTACAGTATCCATATCAGGATAGGCCTAATTCATAAACTTTTAATGACAAAGAATTAGATTAAAAGCAAAGCTCTCCAAATTTGATGCTTTCATACTGTTAGCCATAAAGATGTAAATAAAGAACTTAAGGAGGAGTATACTAGTTAGGATTATAAATATTTTTTGAAATGTATTTCCAGCTGTAATTCTGGCAAAAAGGTATGAGACTAAGTCTTAAATTGGTGTCAGTTGTATGCAAATTGGGACTTCACAGTGGTGACTTGACAGTTTTTTTGTGCAGAGAAGTCTTCCTGAGCTTAAATCAAGACTCAAAGGGAAAAACAATGTTGACATAGATTTGGAGGTGAGAACAGTAGTGCAAGTGTGATGAATATGTCAAGCAAACTAATTTGCCACCTATTCAACATTTAACTTGTGTTTCCTTTTGTTTAGTTATGAGGGTGCACACACCCTAGATTTCAGAACAAAGGTATATGTATACGGTTTTTACCTATAAGTCACATTCAATCTTCTTAAAGAAAAACATATATAAGTTGAAGGAAAGGGGAGAAACTTTGGATTAATAAGATAGATAAATACAAATGGTTGTAACCTGTTTTTTATGTCTTATTCCTCTAAATACTTTGAACTCCTTGAAGATAGAATTCATACTCTCTATTTCTTTGTGTATTCTCTATCCCAGTGTAAGAAAGTAGCATTTGATTTCAAAAATGTGTTTAAGATGAAAATGTTAAAAACTGCTCTGTGAGCCTTATATTAAGGTTTCAAATGCCCCACAGGGAGGAAATGAGTGGCTAGTGCTGCTATAGGAGTTGCACTTGCACCTGGGAGGTAGAAATAAGCCAAGAAATGTCTTGGAGAAAATGTTTGACATATTCTTTCAAGAATCCAAACAGTTTCTAAAAGCAGATGGGTAGGTTCCTTAGGCAAAATGAAAGGAGGTAGGTTCTTCACCTACTAAGTAGCTTCAAGCCTTGGGCTAGTTATTGATCCTCTGTTTTCTAAATGTAGAAAGTCTCTGCTTGTAAGCATCACGGAGAGGACAGGAGGTACTTTCCCAAAAAAAGGCATCCAATAAACAATAATTATAATATTGTTTGTGCCAAATCAAAGAACCCTTTATCCATTCTACATTGTATAAAGGTTAGTCTGTATGACCACTATGACATGGTAGGAATGAAGGCATATCACCTCTGATATAAGATAATAAAAGACCACAGATTCTCTCTCGGGTATGTTCTTTTACTCTTCTCTTTCTCTTGCATCATTCTGGGGGAAGTAAGACCTCAAGCTGTAATCAGCTTTTTTGGAGAAGTTTGAAAAGCCAGCATGAAAGAGACATACCAACAACCACTGGCATGAAATTGCAAATGGAGTCTCTAACTTCAAAGTTCAGCTTTGAGATGACAGTAGCTCAAGTCGGTAGTTTACTTAAATGAGTCAGAACCATCTGATTAAACCATTAGTTGACCCTCAAAAATCGTGAATGGTAAAAACTTACTATTACACTGCTCAATTTGGGAACAATTTGGTACATAACAGTGGCTAAAACAGCTCCCCATGTTTACATTTCATCAGATGGATTCTCTCTTGAAGGACTCTTGGCAAGGCCATGGGTGGTAATTATCTTTGCAGTTCAAATCTCCAAGGACTAAACCATGTCCATAGTCCCTCTTAAACTTACTTAACCAGAAAGAGAGAAGACAAGAGGTCATAGAAAAGAATTAGAAAAGATAAATCACTTATCAAATATTTCTGATCTTAACTGAGAAAATATGTCAATCAGACATTTCAAAGTACAACATAAATGGAACATAGCTACATGATGTGGCCTCCTTACCAAAATGATAAACAAAAACCTAATTCCATGACTAACTTAAATTTTAGAGTGAGATACAATGCAATAGGAAATTAACTACTATATTATTGGAACTGTTAAAAAGAAGCACTTAAAATACCAAAAGAATAATGTTACATGAAATGACAGGGAAACCCACTAAAAGGTTAGAGGCTAAATTGAAGTGGGAAGATCATGCCTTGAAGAGATTTGTATTGCAAGGGAAATAAACAGAAATGAGGCTTTAGAGAGGGAAGAGGTGTCTGGAGTTCTCACCTATAGTTTCTGATAATCTTTCAATATCTGAAAATATGGGTGCTTTCACAAAGACTGTCCTTAATAGGCTTGACCACAGATTTCTCCTGACAGGTAAGATGGTTCTATAGCTGAGCTGAGTGTGAGGCTATTTATCTTCAGATGGACACCTTCTACCACAAGATGAAGCAAATCAGACCAAACTAGAACGCTGCTGCCAGATGGCAATCGTATATGGAATTGCGGTGTGGCCTTCTCCCAATTGCTTATTACAATTTTTAAGTTAAAGGAAAAGTTGAGCTTCTGCAGAAGTCAGAAGGCACACACACCAAAAAGTTTATACATTTCTTATGTAAATACTGATGAAATTTAAAAAAATATATACTGACTTAGTATGTTTTTACCTTTACATTCTTTCTTGGTTAAAGAAGAATAGTGAATAGAAAGACAAAAGAAGGCTCATTTATGGTTAGGTTTATTATCTTATGTGATTGAATAAAAAACAATGTTATGCATTAAAACTGCTATCTTAAGATGGGTTTGTCTAACATGAACAGGTTTCTGCAGTAAGATCACAATATGGGCTGTTTTTACGAAGACCTCAAATCTATTTCTATTTTTATTTTACTTAATCGTGTCTAATTGATTTAGAATTGTTCCTTTCCTTTTCTTGTCTTCTTCTTTATTTTAGAAAAAAATATTTCAAATAATTATAAAAACAGACTAGACTGGTGTAAAGTATATTCATGTTGGGAAAATTCCCTTTGCAACTTAAGTGATGGTTAGTGATTGAATGTTTAAAAGAAATTAGAACAAAATTAAAAAATTTTAAAAAGATATAAAAACAGAATGCAAGGAGTTGTTGTATTGATTAATTACTCTATACTTTAATTACCTTATACTTTAAAAGTAATTATGCCTTGTCCCAAGGATATAGAAATGGTGTGGGAGGAGGGTGGAGGATGGGAAATGGGCAGGAGGGAATCAAGGAGTCAAAAACTCAAAACTTTGGACCAGCAGTTAGCGTAATGGCTATGTTGCTAAACACCCACATAGTCGACCGCGGTTCACATCCCAGACCCGGTGGCTTAAAACTCACGCAGGGCGCGTGTGCGTACGTGCCCAAGATCCCGAGAGGAGAATGGAGGAGAAGGGATTGTGGCGTGACCATCCCCCTGGGGGGTGATTTCTCACTTTCTGTCTCTCTGTCTCTCTCTGTCTGACTGGCGAGCGCATGCGCCCTATAGCAAAAACCTCTTAAAAAAAAAACACAAAAAAACAAAAACAAAGCTCAAAACATTTAACAGGCACAAAAAAATGGAAAAGTATCTGCTGATGATAATGTATATGGTAATATCTTTGACTGGGCTAATAGATAGTGTATTCAAAATCCATTTTGTATGCTGTAAAGATGTACTGTAATTAAATATAATAAGAAAATGAAAGAGAAAAAGGTAATTCTAGGTTTTTATAGAGTTAGTACAATTAAATTAAATCACTCTATGAAAAAGTCCTCTATTATTATTATGCATGTCATAATTTATTAAATGTCTATGATACAGACACTATGGTAATCGTTGATGTAGTCCATATAAATCAAGTAACTTATGACATTTTACTGTAGGTCACCAACAATAGTTTGCATATTTCACATGAGTTCCCCAAAGCTGGTAAAAAATACATATTAATTTGTATTAATTAATTAATTAATTAATTAATATGGTTTAAACAGAATGTCAGCAGTGTTATTACTCTACATTTATTATCTGATATTCAATAAATCAAAGATGTTAGGGACCGGCAGTTAGTGTAATGGCTACGTGGCTGGACTCTCATGTAGTCGACCGCAGTTCATGTCCCGGGCCTGGTGGCTTAAACTCACACCAGGCGTGTGTGCGTGCGTGCCCAAGATCCCTAGAGGAGAACGGAGGA
>NW_006204127.1:1509799-1513177 GCF_000334495.1 Tupaia belangeri chinensis
AAACCTCTCCAAAAAAATAAATAAATAAAATAAATAAATAAAAATAAATAAATAAAAGATGTTAAATGTTTGACTTTAGGTTGTGGAAAATGGACACAGTAATAATAAACTATTTACTCAGTGAAATTTTTCAGAGATGTGTAGAAAATCATGATTTCAAAAGTCTATTTTTCCTTGAAGAAAGAAGAGAGAAGTAGAAAAGTACACTGGAGAAAGAGAGAAAGAGAGAGATTCTGAAGATAAATAATTGACCTTCTAAAGAATAAATATTGCTTTTTATGAATATGGGAGACTTAAATATTATAAAGAATACTGGTATGGTCCAAGACTTATTGAATTTCTATGTTAACTTGTCGACTTGTATGTTGTAGAAACAAAAGCAATTTCTGTTTGGTGAAGAACAAATCCAAAACGTTATTACTTATTGTTCTCATAAAACATAAACTAGTTCTGATCGATTTAACATCTTATTGGTCCCCTCATTAATTATTCTGTAGAATAAAATTTTGGACATGTCTTGAAAAAATTTTTGATAAAATACAACAACCCATTGTGATTAAGACTCCCAGCAAAATAAGGGTAGAAGGGATACCTCTCAACACAATTAAAGCCATATGAGACAGATCCATTACTAACATCATACTGAGTGAGGAAAAGCTGAAGGCCTTGCCACTAAATATTGGAACAAGAAAAGGCTGCCCACATTTCTCCACTCCTTTTCAACATAGCGCTGGAAGTCCTTGCCAATGTAATCAAACAAGAAAGCAAGATAAAAGGCATTCAGATACGAAAAGGAAAAAGCTAAACTGTTCTTATTTATAGATGATATGATTATATACACAGAAAATTCAAGTAGCATTGATACTATGTTATTTTTATATACCAACAATAAACAGGCTGATACAGAATTGAAGAAAGCAATCTCATTACAATGGACACAAATAAGGTATCTAGGAATAAACATAACCAAACACGTGAAAAAAACTCTATAAGGAAAACTATGAAAAATTGAAAAAAGAAATTGAGTATGATATAAAAAAAATATATAAAGTCATCCAGTGTTCTTGGACTGAAAGAATCAATATAACCAAAATGTCAGTTCCACCCAAATTAACTTACATATTTCAAGAAATTGTGATGCAATTGCTAGAGACATTCTTAATAGAGAAAAACAACCATAAAATTTATCTGGAATCTTAAAAGACTCTGTGTCACCAAGGCGACACTGTGCAAAATGGAAAAAGTAGATAGCATCTCATTCTCTGACCCCAAAACATATTATAAAGTGGTGGTAATCCATACAGCATGGGACTGGCACAAAAAAACAGGCATGTAGACCAATGGAACAAAATTGAGAACCAGAAATGAACTCCAAAACACACACTCAGTTATCTTTGAAAAAAGAGTGCAAGATAGTGAGAGGAAAGATATTAAGGAGGAAACTAGAGAGGCAAGACATTTACAGGACAGGAAAGGATTACTGTCTGTTGATTATAACATGTATAGTATCCCCAACTGGGGTGGTATGAAGTGTATTCATGTTAGGAGAATTCACTTTACAAACTAGGTGATCTACAGTGATTGAATGTATAAAAGAAATTAAAATTTAAAAGTAATAAAACTTCTAAAAAGAGTACCAACAGTGAAATGGAAAAAAAGTAAATCTTGTCAGCAAATGGTGCTGGAAGAACTGGGTATCTATCTGCAGAAAAGTGAATATAGACCTCTGTCTCTTACCATTAAAAAAATAAATTCAAAATGCATCAGAGATTTAATTTTACAGCCTCAAACTATAAAAATACTAGTGGAAAACTCAGGGGAAACTCTGGAAAACACTGAAGTGGGCAAAGGTCTTATTTAATAAGACTCCTAAAACACAGGTAATAATCCCCAAAACAGACAAATGGAATTACATCAAGCTGAAAAAACCTCCTCTCAAGGCATGGCTGAATGCTGTCTTCTTTTATCAGTAGTTTACAGAGTCAGATAGCATGTAAAAGTAACATCTTCCCTCTGAAGTGATCATGATACTGTGCATTGTTTTTTCATAGCATATCTTTATTAGAAGTGAATACAAATAAATAAAATAAAAAACTTTCTCACAGCATAGAAAACAAAGCATAGAGTGAAAAGCCTAGCCACAGAATGGGAGAAAATACTTAGAAATAATTCTCAGAAGAGATTGATAACCAGAATATACAGGGATCACAAACAGCTCACCCATAACAAAATAGACAATCCAATTAAAAATGGGCAAATGAATTGAACAGACAACTCTCCAAGGAAGACTTATGAATAGCCAAAAGACATACAGAAAAGTGTTTGAAATCTCTTGTCATAAGAGAAATGCAAACTAAAACCACAATGAGATACCACTTAACCCCAATTGGAATGGCTAGGACAAAAGACAAATAACAACTCGCATCTCCTGCCCCCTGGCCTAAAGGATACTGAGGCAAGGCAAGTCTCTGGCTCCTGGCCCCAGTTCCAGCTCCTTCAACCCCAAAGTCCCCTCCTGTCAGCAAGAACTGCGCCCAGCTCCCCAGCAGAGCCCATTTCCATCTCCTGCCCCCCTAGCCTAAAGGACACTGAGACAAGGCCAGTCTCTGGGCCCTGGCCCCAGTTCTATCCCCCTTAAGCCCAGAGCCCCCTCTTGCCAGCAAGACACCAGAATAGAATACTCCTCCAGTGTGGACCATAGCAGAAGAAAGACTTCGGCACACATCAGTCCACAGCAAAAGGGAAGCACACTTGTTCCCAGTCAAAGAAACATCTTCCATAAAGGTATCCAAAAGTGAATACTTCTCCCAATGGATACAAGTAGAAGAGCCTCAGGTCTGAATAAACCAGGAAATATCTCTCCATCAGAAGAACACAATACCTCCCTGCCATCTCTTAGGAAAAAAAAAAAAAAAGATGATGTGGGACCAGCAGTTAGCGTAATGGCTATGTCACTGGACTCCCACGTAGTTGACTGCAGTTCGAATCCCAGACCTGGCAGCTTAAACTCGCACCAGATGTGTGTGTGTGTGCGTGCCCAAGATCCTGTCTCTGCCTTTCTGGAGAGCGCACATGCCCTATAGCGAAAAAAAAAAAAAATTAAAAACAGAGGATGGGACCAGTAGTTGGCATAATGGCTATGTCACTGGACTCCCATGTAGTCAACCATGGTTCGAGTCCTAGACTCGGTGGCTTAAACTTACTCCGGGCGCATGCGTGTGCATGCCCAAGATCCCAATAGGAGAATGGAGGAGAAGGGATTGTGGCATGGCTGTCCTCCCTGGGGAGTGATTTCTTGCTTTCTATCTCTCTGTCTCTGTCCTTCTGGTGAGCGCACGTACCCTATAGCAAAAACCTCTCCGAAAAAAAAAAAAAAAA
>NW_006204127.1:1515862-1518976 GCF_000334495.1 Tupaia belangeri chinensis
GAGGAGAACGGATTGCGGCGTGGCCATCCCCCCTGGGGGGTGATTTCTTGCTTTCTGTCTCTCTGTCTCTCTCTGTCTGTCTGGCGAGCACACGCGCCCTATAGCAAAAACCTCTCAAAAAAAAAAAAAAAACCCAACCAATCAAACAAACAAACAAAAAGACCCATACCTCACATCATCCTGAAAGAAGAAAAGCTGAAACATTCCCACTAAAAACAGGTACAAGGCAAGGATGCCCGCTTTCTCCACTCCTTTTCAATATAGTACTGTAAGTCCTCACCAATTCATTCAGAAAAGAGAATAAAATAAAAGCCATTCAAATAGGAAAATAAGAGGTGAAACTATCCCTATTTGCAGATGACATGACTGCATACATAGAAGACCCAATGGTATCCATTAAAAAAATTCCTGGAAGTAATGCATGAATACAGTAAAGTTACAGGATACAAAATCAACATACAGAAATCTATAGCATTTTTATATACGAACAGCAGGCAAACTGAGTTAGAACTGAAAAAAGAAATTCCACTTACCATAGCCACAAAAAGTATAAGATACTTAGGGATAAATCTAACCAAAGAAGTTAAAGACCTCCACAAGGAGTCACTCCACTGGGTAAAGGAAAACTTCTTTAGCAAATGGTGCTGGAAAAATTGGATATCCACCTGTAGAAAAATGAATCTGAACCCCTACACCTCACCATTGACAAAAATCAACTCAAAGTGGATCAAATATCTAAACCTAAGACCTCAAACTATAAAACTGCTGCTGAAAAACACTGGGAAAACTCTGGGAGACATTGGGGTAGGCAAAAACTCCTTAAATAAGACCCCCAAAGCACAGATAATAATCTCCAAAACAGACAAGTGGGATTACAATCAATAAATGGGATTACATCAGATTAAGAAGTTTCTGCATGACCAAAGACACAATAATTAGTGTGAATCGACAGCCCTCACAATGAGAAAATAATTTTGTAAACCATGCATCAGACAAGGGACTGATAACCAGAATACACACAGAACTCAAGCAGCTGTCCCCCCACAAAAGATGATCAACCCTATTAAAAGATGGGAGAATGATCTGGAAAAAAAAAAAACACTTTCTGAGGATGATATATGAATAACCAAAAGACATATGAAAAAATGCTCAACATCTCTCATTGTAAGAGAGATACATATCAAAACCACAATGAGATACCACCTAACCCTAGTCAGAATAACTAAGATAAAAAATAATAATAATAAGTGCTGGCAGGAGTGTGGCAAAAGGGGAACTCTCATAAGAGAGTTATATTCCCATTGCTGGTGGGAATATAAACTGACCCAGTCACTGTGGAGAACAATTTGGAGATTTCTCAAAGATCTACAAATAGAACTACCATATGATCCAACAATCCCACTCCTTGGTATCTACCCAAAGGACAGAAGAATCTTCAGTCAGAAAAGTGCTTGCATATTGATATTTATTGCAGCATTATTCACAATTGCTAAGACATGGAACCAACTCAAATGCCCACGAACAGATGAATGGATTGAAAAAGTATGGCACATATACTCTCAGAATACCATTCAGCCATCAAAATCAACAATACCCTGGCTTTTGACAGAAAGTGGATGAATATGAAAGGTTTACTGCTGAGAGAAGCAAGTTAGGAGAAGAAGGACAGGCATTATGTCTCCACTTAATATATCCTGAGTGTCCGCACTCTATGGCCAAAACTGAATGACTAAAGATTACAGAAACTTAGTAAATGGTTGTGAATACCAGATACAGTGTGGCAAGAGGGCAGATGAAGGTGTTGAGTCTGAGGAAGGACATTAAAGAGAAAAATAGAGAGGCAAGGCATTTATGGGAAAAGGAAATGGGTTATTTTCTATTGAAGAGAACTTTATAGTATTGTCAACTGGACTGGTGAGAAATGTCCACATGTTGGAATATTCACTTTGTAACCTATGTAGCATGAGATTGAATGTATAAAAGAAATTGAAATAAAAATAAAATAAATAAATAAATAACAAGTGCTGGCAAGACTGGTGAAGAGAGTCCTCTCACACAGTTGGTGGGGATATAAATTAGCACAGCCTCTGTGGACAATACGGAGGTTCCTCGAAAACCTACAAATAGATTTACTGTATACCCCAGTAATTCCACTCCTTGATATTTATCCAAAGGCTACGAAAACACTCAGTCAGACATACACTTGCACTTACATGTTTATTAGCATTATTTACAATTGCTAAAACATGAAACCAATCTAAGTGTCTAAAAACTGATGACTGGGTTGAATAACTGTGGTACATATACACTATGGCAAAAATTTAAAGATCCAAAGATATAAAAGCAGAGAGGATACACCTAACTACCAGAGACTGTGAAGAAGGGAAGTACATGGTAGAGAGTGTGTGGTAGGTGTGTGTGAGATGCAAAGGGAAGAAACATTTAACAGGTCAACAATTGTTAAGTTCTCTGTTGAAAAAATGTGTATGTCATGATGGGGACTTTATGTTTAATGTGAAATTAATCTCAAAATTTTAAAAATATAGAAAAAGAAAAACGTTTAGTACGCCTTTTGGCTTTTAAGTGGTAACTATAACATATTCTCAGGGAGAAAAGAACATTTCTGACAACTAACCTTTAAAGGGCTTCAGTGAAGCAAGTATTTCATATATCTTTAGTTCATCTACTCATCATAACCCAAATAGTCGTATAGACTCTGTCATTAAAATATCTTTTAGAAATCTATAGCAAAGAAAATCTATTGGTCCATATATTTGGAAAGTTCATAGTAAGAACTTCAGGCATAGCTGGGTCCAGATTGCAAATGTCGTCATCAAAACTTTCTCTCTCTCCATCTCTTGACAAGACAAAAAAGAAAAAACATCTCGGACACATCTTCCTTTTCTATTTGCATGAGAGTTATGACTAATGACTAGTGGCTCCCAGTAGTAGTAATAATAATAACAGCATTCCGTATTAGTGTGGCATTAAAACAATTCCACTTTTTTGTACTAGCAGATGGCATGGTGGTTAAGGCACTGGACTCCCACATCATGGCTAACCATGGTTCAAGTCCCAGAACCCATGGCTTGCTTTCTCACTTTCATTCTCTCT
>NW_006204127.1:1519074-1570084 GCF_000334495.1 Tupaia belangeri chinensis
AGACAGAAAAACAGTTCCAGTCTTTCCAGTCATTCTTTGATGTTTTATTTTTCCTTTCCTTTCCTTTTGTTTCTGACAAAGTATGAGTTAATTTTGGTGCAAAAAATAATTTATGCACATTTATTTTAAATTTTGTTTACTTTTTAAAAAATTTTTACATAAAATCATTGTACATCATTGTAAATCATTAATCATTTACAAAATGTTTTTTCCCAGCATGAACAGAGTGTAGTCAGTAATATCCAGTCAAAGATATTATCATATATATTCTTATCATCACCAGATAACTTTTTATTTGAGTTTGTTAAATATTTTCCCCTGACCTTCTCCTCCCTTTTACTCCCCATTACACACCCCTCACTGTACTGTCTCTAGTACCTACAGATGCCCTCCCTACTTTCACACCTTCTAGTCTCTCATTTTATGCCACAGAGTCCAGGCATTCAATATACATTAACCAAGGACATACAGCATCTCTCCTTCATATCAGGCTTGCTTGTTTAGCATTAAATTTTCCATATTCATCCACTTTATATAAAATGTCAGGGTTTCATTGATTTTTATGGCTGAATAGTATTCCACAGAGTATATTTTTTTTTTTCAATCTATTTGTCTGCTGTTGGACATTTGGGTTGATTCCAAGTCTTAGAAATTGTGAATAATGCTGTAATAAACATGAATGTGCATGTGTTTTTCTTACTGAGTATATTCTTTGGATAGTTACCCAAAGGAGAATTGCTGGGTTTTATGATAGGTAGTCCTAGGAGTAGACTTTTGAGAAACCTCCATATTGTACTCTACAGTGACTGTACTAATTTGCATTTCCACCAACAGTGTAACAGTATAGGTTTCTCATTGTTTCTGTCTCTAATTTTTTTATTAATATATTTTATTTTATTTTCATTTCTTTTATACATTTAATCACTATAGATCACTTAACTTACAAAGTTAATCTTCCAGCATGAATACATTTCATACCAGTTCAATTAGGGATATTATACACGTTATCATAAATTGATAATAATCCATTTCTGTTTCCCACAAATGTCTTGCTCTCTTTTTTTCTCCTTAATATTTTTTCTCACATTCTCCTTCTCCCTTTTCACTGCAGCCTGGCCAGCACTAACAATTCATTATTTTTTTTTTTATCTTAGCCACAATTCTTTATTTTTTTATCTTAGCCATTCTGATTGGGATTAAATGGTATCTCATTGTGGTTTTGATTTGCATTTTCCTTATGATAAGAGATGTTGAGCATTTTTCCATGTGGTTTTTGGCCATTCTGGAGAGTTTGTTCAGCTTATTTGCCCGTTTTTAAACTGGATTGCTTATGTATGTATGTATGTACGTATGTATGTATGTATGTATTGGTAAGTTGCTTGAGTTCCTTGTAAGTTCTGGTTATCAGTTCCTTGTCTAAGGTATAGTATGCAAATACATTCTCTTATTCTGAGAGTAATTTCTTCACTCTATTGTTTCTTTTTCTGTGCAGAAGTTTTTTAGCCTAATGTGTCCCACTTGTCTATTTTGGGGATTATTGCTTGTGCTTTCAGGTTTCATTAAATAAATTTATACCTACTCCAATATCTCCAAGAGTTTCCTTTGTGTTTTTATCAGTAGTTTTATCGTTTGTAATTTATATTTAGACTTTTTTATCTATTTTGAGTTAATTATTGTTAATGGGAGAAATAGGGGTCTTGTCTAATTTTTCTGCAGGTAGATATTCTCTTCTGACGGGGCCATGCAGACAACACAAGCTGGTAAAGAGGCTGTCTCTCATGGCCTGGGCTGGGAAGAAACTGCGAGACAAGGACAGCGGTTTACTAACTCTCCTTGTGTCATTTTACTGGCCTGTAGTTAATTTCTCTGCCGTGAGTTTTACTGTTATTACAGGACCCTGCAAGGGTAATATATCACTCCCAACCATTACAATAAAGCCAATTGGTGATCTTGTAGGAAAGTGGTTTCCTAAGATGAGGGCAGGAAGTTTGTGACTCCCCCACCTGTTTTAGCCAAAATTAACATATGTTAAGATTACGTTAGTATAAGCCAAATTAGCGTTAGTAACATATGTAGATTAAGTTAGTTTAAGGCTAGTTTTATGTAAATACCCCTTGTTAAAGCTACAGGCCAAAGTTAGCTCCTGCTAGGCAAAGTCAGCACATTCACCCAGAGATAAAACAAAAGAACTCACTAATGGACAGACTCAGTAAATAAAACAAAAACCCATGGGTTTTTTAAGAAAGGAAAAGTGTGACTGGCAATGACAGGATGAATAAACCTGAGGGCTCCAGAGAAAGATTAACTACCTTAGCTGAGAGCTCTTATCTAAAGCAACAGGTAGCTTTCATCTACAAAGAGTTTCTCATCTATGTGCTGTTGACTAAGAAAAACTGCTAATAAAATATCCTGTGTTGTCTCCTGAGCTACAAAATCATCTTCCTTTCCCATATTAGATCATAGACTCACCCTCTATTGTTGTAATATATAGATCGTCCATATATTAACTGTGTCTTTACTTAACAAGACAAGATTTCTACCTAGGTCTTTGTAATCAGCAATGTTACTGCCCTGGTCCGGGACTAAAGTTATCAAACTGGCCTGGGACTGAGGCTATCAAAAATCCTGCAAGCCCCCTCTTCAAAAGACCCTTCCCAGTAATCAAGATCTAAAAAGAAGATACAACAGACAAACGGACTTCCTCATCCTAAAAACTGCGATTGATTTTTACCTAATCTGACAAGACAAACAGCATGTTTTATAATTATTGTTTCCATGCTTTGTATACCCTGTTCCTTAAAGTAGATTTTTTTACTACCCCTCACCCCCTTTACTTCCTAAACCTCCCTCAATAAGTACACATGTTTCAATAGCCACAGGGCTGCAGCCTGGAATTTTTGCTCTGACTGTAGCCGGCTAAAAACATGCTAAAAAGTATTGATGTTTTAGCTTAATTCTGTTCACCTGCGCTGACTCAGACACGTCAACTAACCCCGCTGAGGCTGGACCCCAGCACTCTTCTTTCAGCACTATTTAATGAAGTGATTTTCTTTCTCCCATTGGATTGTCTTGTGCCCTTTCTCAAAAATTAATTGGGATTACATGTTTTGGGATTTATTTCTGGGTCCTCATTTCTGTTAAACTGGTGTACATGCCTGTTTTTGTGCCAGTACATGCTGTAATGATTATCACCATTTCATGTGTTTTGGGGTCAGGGAGTGAAATACCTGTTACTTTATCCTTTTCACACAGAATTGCTTCAGCAATATGGGGCCTTTTAGGATCCCAGACAAATTTTATAGCTATTTTTTATTATAATTCTGTGAATAATATTGCTGATCATTTGCTTAAAATTGTGTTATATTTGTAAATTAATTTGGCTGGAATTTTTATTTTATTCATTCTTCCAATCCATGAACATGGGATGCCTTTCCACTTTCGTATTTTATTTTCTTTCCTTTTCTCTTCTTTTTAGTTTTTTTTAATGATTTTCCTTGCAGAAGTCTTTCATTTCTTTGGTCTTATTTATTCCTAAGCATCTTATTTATGTTGTGGCTATTGTCAGTGGGATTGATTTATTTAATTCTATCTTTCTGTTCATCATTGCCATATAAAAATGCTATAGATTTTTGTATGTTGACTTTGTATCCTACCACTTTACTATACTCATTTGTCACTTACAGGAGGGTTTTGTGTGTGTTTGTGTGTGTGTGTGTGTGTGAATTCTTTTGTATTTTCTATGTATACAATTATGGCATCTGTAAATAGAGAAAATTTCACTTCTTTCCCTGTTTTATTTCCCTATTTTAATGCCTTTTATTTTATTCTCTTGTCTGACTACATTGACTAGGACTTGTAGTACTATGTTGAAAAGGAGTGAATAATGTGGGTAATCTTGTCTTGTTCAAGTATGATATTAGCAATGTTAATATAAAGCAATTTTCTTAAATAGCTTTTATTTTGATGAAAAATGTCCCTTCTATGCTCATTTTGCTAAAAGTTTTCAACATGATGTGATGTATTTTATTAAATGCACTTTTCTTTCTTTCTTTCTTTCTTTCTTTCTTTCTTTCTTTCTTTCTTTCTTTCTTTTTCTTTAGTTTTTTGGAGAGGTTTTCACTATAGGGCACATGCGCTCACCAGACAGACAGAGAGAGATATAGAGACAGAAAGTGAGAAATCACCCCCCAGTGGGGACGGTCACGCCTCAATCCCTTCTCCTCCATTCTCCTCTCGGGATCTTGGGCATGCACACACATGCACCTGGCATGAGTTTTAAGCCACCGGGTCTAGGACACGAACCACAGTCAACTACATGGGAGTCCAGCAACATAGCCATTATGCTAACTGCTGGTTCTTGCACTTTTCTTTTTTTAATTTTAATTTCTTTTCATTTTTAAAATGCATTTTTTCATCAATTAATATTTTCATTTTTTTATCTTTCCTCTGTTAATGTGATGTATTATATATATTGTTTCACACATGTTGAATCACTCTTGTATCCCTGGAATAAAGCCTACCAGGTCATGATGCATAATCTTTTTAATGTATTATTGGGAACAATTTGTATCTTGTTGAGAATTTTGTTTTTGTGGTCATCATGGATATTGGTCAGTACTTTTTTTTTTTTTTGGTTATGTCCTCTCTTTTTGGAATCAGGGTGATGGAGACTTTGTAGAATGAAATTGGGAAGTTTTTTTTTCCTTTTGGATCTTTAAAAATAATTTGAGTAGAATGGGGGTTAACTCTTCTTTAAATGTTTTGTAGAATCCAAAAGTGAAGCCATCAGGACCTGGGCTTTTCTTTGTTGGGAGATTATTTATGTATGACTCAAACTGATTTCTTGTTATTGGTCTGTGAAAGCTTTCTATGTTTTCCTGATTCAATCTTGAGTGATTATTTCTGTCCAGAAATTTGTTCATGTCATCTAAGTTTTCTTGTTTGTTGGCATATATTCTCTCATCTTTTCTATTTCCGTTATGTCTGTTGTAATATTACCTGTTTCATTGCTGATTTGGTTTATCGGATTCCTTTCTCTATTTGTCTTAATTTTTCTGGCTAATGGTGATTTTGTTTATCTTCCCAAAGAACCAGCTTTTGGTTTAATGTATTTTCTGTATAGTTCTTTTATTCTCTATTTTATTTATTTATGTTTGAACTTTTATTATTTCTCTTCTGATATTTCATTGTTGTGTTTTTCAAGTTAGCTGAGATGTGTTGTTATTTTTCTACCTGCCACCTTTCAATTTTTTTTCCTTGTGAGCAGTAATGGCTATGAATTTCCCTTTTATGATGGCTTTTGATGTGCCCTGTAGAATATGAACACTTGTGTGTTCATTATCATTTGTTTCAATGAATCTTTTGATTTTAGTTTTTAATTTCTTCAGTGGTTGTGAAGTCATTCTAGAGTAGATTGTTAGTTTCCATGTGTTTGTGAATTTTCAAGGGTTCTTTTTGCAGTTAATTTCAAGTTTAATTCCATTGTGGTTGGAAAAATGCCAGATATAGTTCCCATATTTTTGAATTTGTAAAGGCTTGTTTTGTGGACTATCATGTGGTCAATCTTCAAAAGTGTTTCATATAGGAGTGAGAAAAATGTGTATTTTGTGGGTTTTGGGTGAAAAGTTCTATAGATGTCTATGAAGTCCACTTGATTGATGGTATCATTTAGCTTCTGTACTGTTTGCTATTTTTTGTCTAGATATTTGTCCAGTGGTGATAGTGGGGTGTTGAGGCCTCCAACAATTAGTGTATTACAATCCTTCTCTCCTTTAGATATAGCAGTCTTTCTTTCACATAGTTGGGTGCTCTCATGTTGGGTGCAGAGATAAATGTTATATCTTCTTGCTGGATTATCCTTTTAGTACTGTATAGTGTCCTTCCTGACCTCTTCTTAGTTTTTGTTTTCAGGTCTATTTTGTCTGATATCAACATCATGACTCCAGCCTTATTTTGGTTTCTGTTTGCATGGAATATGTTTTTTTCAGCCCTTCACTTTCAGTCTGTGGATGTCTTTATTAGTGAGATGGGCTTCTTACAAGCAACACACAAAGGACCCCTGTTTTGTTTTGTTTTCCATTCAGTCAGTCTGCGTCTTTTAATTGGAAAATTTAATCTATTAATATTCAATCTAATTCTTGATATTTTCAGATTTATCCCTGCCATTTTTAGGGTATTTTCTTGGTTATATTATATTTTTTGTTTTTCTTTTTTTAGTTTTCCTGATATAGCACTCCCTTCAATATATTTTGTGTGTGTGTGTGTGTGTGTGAAGGAAAATGCAGCTTTATTGCATATATGAAGCAAGGAGAGTGGGCAGCTCATGCTGAAAAGACCAAAGTATTCCCCACATGCATTTTTAAAGGCAACATTAGGGGTAGAGGTTGGCACCATATCCCTTCAAGAACTAGTCTACTGTCAGTAAATTCTTTTAGTTTTTCTTTAACTGAGAATAACTTTATTTATTCTTCCCATCTGAAGGATAAAATCTTGTTGAGTATAGTGTTCTTGGTTGAAATTGTTTTTCTTTTAGCATTTTATGTCTGCCCATTCTTTCCTTGCTTGTATTGTTTCAGTTGAGAGGTCTGATGTTAGCCTAATGGGATAAACTTTTGACATTTCTCTCTTGCCACTTTTAGAATCTTTTTACTTTTTTCTTTGATATTTACCAACCTAGCTATAATATGTAAGGGGGAGGATCTTATGTTGATTCTACTTGGTGTTTTTGTACTTTCTGTCTCTGGAATTCCGAATGTTTGTGTACCCAGGTTTCAAAAGTTTTCCGCACTGTAATTAGATTTTTTCACGTTCTGGAATGCCAGTTATTCATATATTTGGGTAATTAATGGTATCTAATAGTTCCCATATATTGTCCCTATTTATGTGTCCATTTTTTTTAATTCTTTTTGGTAGTTTTGTATAAGTCAGAGGCTTTTCCTCCTAGATCAGAGATTCTATCTTCTACATGATCTATTCTGCTATTAATACTTCCCATGGAGGTTCTGAGCTCCTGTATTACAGTCTTTATCTCTAGAAGTTTTGTTTGATTTTTTTTTTTTTGGCCTATCTCTTTATGGGATTACTCTTCCAAGAGGTGGAATGATTTCCTTATTTCCTGGAGTTGTTGTTCTGTTTTGTTTTTCTCTTGCATCTCATTTAGTTTATCATTATGAATATTCTGAATTCTTTTTCTGACATTTCTGAGAACTATTTTGCACTGTTTATGATTAATGAGGAGCTGTTTTGTTCCCTTGAGAAAAATTTATTCCCTAATTTTCACATATTTCTTGTGCCTATACACTGGTTTATTTATTTTTTTTACTTTTTTTTCTTTTGGAGAGGTTTTCGCTATAGGGCGCGTGTGCTTGCTTGCCAGACAGGCAGAGAGAGACATAGAGACAGAAAGCGAGAAATCACCCCCAGGGGGGATGGCCACACCGCAATCCCTTCTCCTCCATTCTCCTCTCGGGATCTTGGGCATGCACACACAAGCGCCCGGCGTGAGTTTTAAGCCACCGGGTCTGGGACACGAACCGCGGTTGACTACATGGGAGTCCAGCGACATAGCCATTATGCTAACTGCTGGTTGCCTACACTGGTTTTTAATCATCTGATGATGTACACTGCTCTTGCTACTTTTTTTGGAGTCAATTTTGTAGTTTTGGAGAAAACAACTCTTTTTTTTTTAACTTTATTAAAATACTGAGTTTATTTCACGTGTATATTTTTGTCTCCCCACCATTTCCATGTCTGACCACCACTACCACTGTGTCCTATCGTAACATTCCATACATACTTAAAACCAAGCAAAGGGTGGAGTTCCACCTTTAAAAACTAAGCAGGCATTTTGGACAACACATTCTTGGCGATAGAACCTGGACAACATTTATCAAACACGGGGAAAGAACAACTCTTCTTCCCAGGTGTGTTCTCAGTAGAAGGCTGTGTCTTCCAATCAGAGCAGAGTATAATGTAGCCAGTTCAGGTGCCTGGTTCCTCTCCCAAACTCTCAGGACCAGATGCTCCTGGGGCTGGGCTGGGGGGTTGAAAAGCAGCCATGGACAAGTCAGAGCCACCCTCCATCTACAGCTCTCCTCTCTGCTCTCTCATGTTTTCTTAATGCTGTTTGGAATGTGAAGTACTGGAGGAACTCTGGCCCATGAATAAAATATTTTATAAACATAGATGCCCAACTTGATAGAAGCAAAGTCTTTTGAGCCTTGGGAAGAGTAGCCTCAATGAACATTTCATAGTTTTCTTTGACATGAACAAATAAATTATTTCCAAATTAACAAGGAATTAAGGAAGAAATATAAAACATGGTTCAGAAATGGTGTTACATCTTTGCCTGCAGTTATCATTTTTTTCCACTGGGGACATTTGGCAATGTTTGCATCATTTTTGGTAATCACAAATATGGGGATCTGCTTCTGGCATCTTGTGGTTAGAGGCCAGGGATGCTGCTGAAGATCCTCATCTGTACTAGACTAGCCAAACCATAAAGGGTCATCCAGCCCAAAATGTCAGTGGTGCAAGGTCAAGAAAGATTGGCCCATGATATCTAAGAAAGGTAAATGAAGGAGTTAGCACGCAAAAACAAGGAAGAAGACAATTACAGATGAAATGGAATGCTTTTCAATAAAACGACTTGTGAAAACACTGTATTAGCCTAAGAAGTAATAGTGAATCAGCTACCCATAAAGAGATAGGCCATAAAAAATAATCAAACAAAACTTCTAGAGATAAAGACTGTAATACAGGAACTCAAAACCTCAGTTCTTCTACTGGGAACACACCTGGGAAGAAGAGTTGTTCTCTCCAAAACTACAGAATTGACTCCAAAAAAGTAGCAAGAGCCGTGTACATCATCAGATGATTAAAAACCAGTGTATAGGCACAAGAAATATGTGAAAATATTTCCTGTATTTTCAGGTAATATAACGCATTATCCATTTCAGAAATGATGAAGAAAATTAAGAATATCAGATTCTTTTCATTTTTCACAATAACTTTGGCAAAATGGCAAATTATACAACAATTCAACTCAAATGTGATGGTCACTAATTTTATGAGCCATGTTAACTCTCAAAAGATATGAAATATTTTATAGATTTAATTTCATTTTTGGTCACTTATTGCCTGAACTTGGGTGAGAAGTATCTATTTCTACTACAAAATATGTGTCCTTGAATATATACATTACATCTCTTTCATCATTCACTATTACAGCAATTACTTCATTTATAAAACTAACAATTTTCTCAGGGGCTTTATAATAAAAGGAATCCTAGCAGAACTTTCTCAAAAATCCTCGACCTTTCAAAGCAACACAGACCTCACTGTACCTGATCACTTTTCATAATTACACCTTATGCATATGAATCTATTCAGAGACTTAAGAGCACATTCTTGTAAAGAGAAAAAAACAAAAGCTTCGATGTCCAAAAAAGCACAACTTAATGTTGCAGAGACTATCTATTAATAGTAGTTATTGGGACCAGCAGTTAGCATAATGGCTATGTCACTGGACTCCCATGTAGTCGACTGTGGTTTGAGTTCCAGACCTGGTGGCTTAAGCTCATGCTGGGCGCGAGTGTTTGCATGCCCAAGATCCTGACAGGAGAATGGAGGAGAAGGGATTACGGCGTGACCATCCCCCCGGGGATGTGATTTCTCGCTTTCTATCTCTCTGTCTCTGTCTTTCTGGCAAGTGCACACATCCTATAGCAAAACCTCTCAAAAAAGAAAAAGTAGTTATTGACAGAAACAGACATTCAACCACCAGGAAGAAACTTTGCAATGCATATTAAGTAGCAAGTTGTAATATTTTCTTTTTTCATTAGACTAACATTAAGTGTAACTATTCCTCAAAATCCTAGCCTAAAGAGATGATGATTATTCACAATACAGTATTAATCATGCTTATCTTTTTAGAAAAAGACTTCTAAGAGCACAGTTTATCTACAAGTACCTCTTGCTGAACATGCCCGTGATGGCATTACTTGCTGGGAGTAGAAATGGAAAAGGCCCCTGCAAATAACTAGCATGGGAGGTTAAAAGTGAAGCGGTGCTAGAGGTTGCCAAGGACTTTAATTATTTCCTGAAATGAGATATTGCAAGGCTTATAAAATCCACTGAGGTGGTTTTGCTTCCCCATATACTGAGGGTTTGCGATAACTTCCATACCCTAACTTGCCTTGGACCTAGAATCTAGTTCATTCAATTGATACTTGGCAGCTGTTGGGGCACCCCAAATCATTCCAAGAATGGAATATTATGTTTTAATCCATAACCTCAGGAAGCCAGGCTTTCAAAATTAATCAAGAATTAACTTGCTGAAGTGCTGTTTCACTGTGAAAGGAAAGACAAATTCATCCATGAAGGCAGTGCAGACACACAGGTTTTCCACTGCACTCGAGCAAACACAGCGAGCCCGACAGTAGCTGAAATCTTTGAAATATACATCAAAGTACACGCAACACAGAAAAAATGTTTCTATTCTTGAGGGATTGACGATTCTCCATTTCAGGTGAAGGTCAGTTCAAAAGTGAAGTAAGCAATGCTAGGAAACTTACGCTCTACGAAGTTAAAGTGAGATCATTTTCTGTGAGCTACCCTAAGGGCCTGGTCTCAATTAATTCTCAGTGCTATAGGGCAACCACTACACACCTGTGTAGGCCCATTTGTGTGACTGTGTGACCAGACAGCACATGTACTATGGGAGGCAATTCTTCAGAAACATTTTCTGTGTTGTTTTCTGAGGTAGTTCCATCTCCAACCTAGTCCCTCCATCTTGTGCAGCTATGACAACCACGAACAGGTTATACTGCAGGATTAAAATTTGCCAGCCATCTTGGGTTTTCTAAATTCATTCTAAACAACTTTATTTCAACTGTTCTTAATATTTTTTTCTTTCCTTTTTTTTTTTTTTTTCCTGGAGAGGTTTTATGCTATAGGGCGCATGCGCTCGCCAGAAAGACAGAGAGACAGAGAGATAGAAAGTGAGAAATCACCCACCAGGGGGGCTGGCCATGCTGCAATCCCTTCTTGGGCACGCATGCACATGCACATGGTGTGAGTTTAAGGCACCAGGTCTGGGACTCGAACTGCAGTCAACTTCATGGGAGTCCAGTGACATAGTCATTATGCCAACTTCTGGTCCCATCATCTGTTTATTTAAGAGATGGCAGTATTGTGCTAGTCCCATCAACTATTCTTAATTTTAAGACACTTGAAGAGATAAAAATCATATTTGCATTGTAAAAAAATCATATTACAAAGAAGCCAGATTAGGGAAAATGCACCCATTCATACCTGTTTGTAAAAACGAGGTATGTTTCCCAGCAGTCACAGTATGTGCGGCTACAACACTGTGTGCTGCAGGCTGAGACCACGAGGTGGCTTGGCTTTGATTTCTGGTCTAACCTAAAAGTCTAGGCATGGTGATATGTACTGGTAGTCTCAGCTGGGAAGCTGAGGCAGGAGATCATGACAGAGAAAATCTTAAAAAAAAAAAAAGGGGGGGCAGGCTCTTTCCTCACCATACTTTGTTATGAAGAAATTTCAGGTGAGTTAAAATAAAAGACATTATTTGATAACTAAAGTTTTGTTGAATTCACCACTCATCCCATTGTCGAGGATAATGATGATCTTCTTAGACATCTTGCTTTCATACTTTCAAACACAGTCATGGATGAAAAATGAATTACACATAATAAAAATAGTCGGTAGCGGAGCCAGCAGGTAACATGGTGATTAAGGCACTGGACTCCCATGTGGCTGACCTCAGTGCCAGTCCTAGACCCAGAACCTTGAAACTCATTCCAGGCGCATGTGCTGGCATGCCCAGAATCCCAAAGGAAGAATGGAGCAGAAGAGATTGTGGCCGTGGCCATTTGCTCTGGGAGGTGAGTTCTCATTTCCTGTCTCTATGGTAAGGGCATGTGCCCTAAAGCAAAAAACAAACAACAAAACCCTTTCTAAAAATATATTCTGAGCATCCATCAATTCATATAAAGTCATGTGTTATAATAATATTTTAAGGTAACAAAAAGAAAAATGAATTGAAAAATCTCTCTTCTGGAAAGGAGGCAATGTTCTCATTGGAATTCTTCACGGAACCTCTTTTGAATTTGTGGCATATTAAATATCAGTCTCTGAATAGCATTATGCTTAATTTTAGGGTCCAGTCAGTACAAAAGGATATGTGTATAGATATCCTTTAAATCTGATTCTACCTGTAGATCCTGGAGATGTTCCTGCACATGCTCACTATGAGGAAAATAGATTGTTACTTGTAGCATTTTTCACAATTGGAAAAATTAGAAATAATTCAAATGATAATTAATAGAAAAATATTTAAATAAATGATACCATAAACTGGAATAGTCACTGGAACAACTCAATTAAGGACCAAAGTTACATGTATTAACATAGGAAAATCTGTTTTTGGTGCGGAGGAGAGAGATTTTTGCTATAGGGGGCATGCACTTGCCGGAGAGACAGAAAGCAAATATCATCCCCCAGGGAGATGGCCACAGTGCAACCCCTTCCCCTCCATTCTCCTCTTGGGATCTGGGGCATGCATGCATACACTCCCAGCGTGAGGTTTAAACTGCTGGGTCTGGGACTCGAACCTCGGTTGACTCTGTGGGAGTCCAGCAACATAACCATTATACCATTTGCTGGTCCCAACATGGGAAAATCTTATTATGTAGTAAAGGCAACAACCGAGAGGAAGATAATATCTACTCATGCACACACACATGTAATATAGAATACGTATTTGGAACTATGTATGAGTCATCCCTGTATATTTTCCTAGCTGACTGCTTCCATGATAGTTTAACTTTCTTGTACGCTATATTTTACCTAATCTCCAGAAACTCAACATTGTTCTCTAATTGTTAAAAACTTGTGAAAATTGATAGATAAATGAGAGGTAAGAAAGTCTGAGCAAAATCTTTCTGTTGTGTAAAAATCTGTTGTACTTATAGATTTTGATAAATAGGTATTACTTAAGGGAAGATTTCAGAATTAAAATATGTTAATGAGAAATGAAAAGGCTAGATTGGCTGAAGATGTTGGTTTAATAATATCATAAGTCTTAAAATTTCAAAAGTAGGATTATAACACTTAAAATGGAATGCCCATCTTCCCTCCTTTGTTAATATTTGTTAATTGCTTTACATAATACCTTTCCCACAACAGGCACTAAATAAACATTTCATGAATCAATGAATGGCACAGGTAGTTCACTTTGAATTGTGAATTATTATTTTGGGATGAACATGAGGGTTATGTGAAATTGAAGATTGGCAGGAGAAACTGCTAAGGTCATCTCTAAGAGGTTATCTACAATATCTTTGTACAAAGTTTCCTTCTTTTAGCCAGGCTTGACATGGGAAAGCATCGTATGATCAATACAATTTCCCAAGTTCCTAAGACTAGACCAGACTCATCTTTTTCATTTTTATTGCTTCATCATGACTAGAGCTTCCCACTCACTATATACCCTGCAAATCAGGATGATTATATTAAGTTCTCATCCCCCAAACACAAATGAATTACTTCAGTTTCAGGCTACGTGACTTCAAAGAAGTCAGAAAGACGTAGCCAAGCACCATAAAATAACCTTCTGTGGGTCAGAAAGTACATTTATAATCACCATGAAAAATCGTTAGTGAATAGCCCCCAGGATATTGATTCATAATTAGCTCTCAGAAGAAGCTAAGCAGTGCAATGCTCTGGAATTCCAGAATTTCCGATGAGCTTAAAATGAGAGAAGGCTGTAAGTAATACTGTGTGCTCACATACACACCCCGTGAGGAGAGTGATAATGACCTAAATGCATACTGCAGGTTTGTACTCTGCCCTCAAAGAGCAAGCGATGCCTGGGAGACCGTGTGGTACTTCTGAAAGAACTTGGCAATTGAATCATCAGTAAATCTCCTTGAACTCTTCCACTGATTTTCCAAAATGTTTTAGTCAAAGGAACAATATTCATATTTTGCAAAGCAATGAGAAACAACTGAATGAACTCTGTGTTCCTGCTTTCCCTCTGAGGCCCCTTCCCCGGTGAGACATGTGTCATGTACAAGGGAGCGACGAAAGGTTTCGGTTTTGTGATGTTATTTTTGAATTTTGATATAGCTTCCCGGCTGAGGATAAAGCTACAAAAGGGCCTACTTCCTTCCTAAAAATGACTTCTGCTTTGGTACTTTTAGACATGGTCGTTGATGCATACAATTCGAGAATATTAAATTTTTAAAACGGAAAATTAGAAACCAGTGGGATATCAGAATGGAAAATTAGTTGGGACTACTACTTGAAAGTCAGCCAAGTCTTTTCAGTTATTAAAGGTGGGTAACAAAGATGACTTTGAACTTCCTAGACTGAAGTAAAAAGTTAAGTATACTCACAGTTCCCATATGTGAATTAATTCTCAGGAAAATAATAGTTTGAGATCATGGAGTCAATTTTTTTTTCTTGGAATTTTATAAAGTGAACAGAATGAAGTGTTCCAAGTAAGGTTTCAAAAGTTTGACAGAATTTAAGAACAAAATTTAGGACATTGAAAGATATGTAAAATTGGGACCAGCGAATGGCATCATGATTAAGGCGCTGGACATTCCCACATGGCCGACCATGGTTCAAGTCCTGGACCTGGTGGCTTGCTTTCTCACTTTCTTTCTCTCTCTCTCTCTGTTTGTGTGTCTCTCTCTGGTCAAATTAAAATAAACATGAATGAATAAATAAAAATTAAATAAATTATTTTTTTAAAAAGATATATAAAATTTAAAACAATAAATATTAGGTCATCAGGAAAGTCATAACATATTTTTCTATGCAAAAATGCATTACGTCTTTCCCAATGACCCAATAAATTAAAATTTACAAATAACTGGGTTTTTAGGGGGGAAGGCAAGACAGAGTCTGTACTCTCTGGTTAGATGATGGGCACAGATATCCATATTATCAATTGAGAGGAGTGCAGTAACTTTTCAACACATGGAAAGTTGGATATTGTCATCCTTCTGTAGGAATATGTCCAGATATGAGTAGAAAAATGTGCCTCTCCCAGGTTCATGAGGAAGTGCTCACAAGCAAACAGGACATGTCTACCTTTTCAACAAAGTTCAGATCTGCTTTGGGCGACAGATGAATGAATCTCAGTGTTCCAAACTGGAGAAGTCGGTCAAAGGGATTTTATCATAGAAAAATTTCAATATGGGCCTTAACAGTATCTTCTTATTGCCTTAATAATTTTTAATGAAATGCATAGAAGAGCTCATTTTATTCAGTGTAGCTTCTTGGTGATTCTTTCAAGATCAATCAGTTATAAAATATATTGTCAGGTAAATGAATTATATGACCCACTCAATAAGAACATTGCAAATAATTAAGTGATGAACAATAACTGTCAAAAACAATGTTATGGATTATAATAGTTGAGCTCAAGCCAAAGTTTCTGACAATTATTAAACAATATAATCCATTATCTAGTGAGGTTGCTCCTAGTAAGTGACAATCCAACATACTAAGTGGGGAAGAAGCATAATTATCTTTTTATTCATAATAGCAGGAGAGTGTACATTCAACCCATCAAGAAATAGTTCAAATCAAGTCACTTAAGTTTCTGGTTAATAAGAAGGGTGCTGGGGCCCTGTGGTGAGAGGGTAGCCATGCAACTGGACCCGCCCCAGAAAGGCTCTGACTTGCATGCCTGGACCTGGCTGAGCAAGCAAGGCACGCCATGTGTGCCTGTGACCCAAGCCAGTTGAGATTCGAGGTTGAATGCACCATAAGGATCCTGCTGGGGATTCCTCTATCTCTCTCTCCCTCTTCTGTGGAAGAAATAAACCCTAAAAAAGTATAAGAGGATCTAAACCATATTCTTGTTTCATGTTGATCAAAACTACTCTTTCATGTGAAACAATTTTATCAAGTGTTATTCCCTTTGACATATCAAGTAGCTGGTTCTATAAGTGGATCATAGGAAAAGTCATGATGCATTCTTGAATAGAAAAACCAAATAATACATCATGACTTTTTTTGATGATCCATATATTAAGCCAAACTGTCCCCAGAATACAAGAAAAGAGAACATCTATGTCCTTGCTCAACATCTCTTTCCACTTTCCTCCTCACCAAGAAGGGAAGACATGAAACCTATTGGTTAGAGTTCAAGACCCCTACTGGGACATATAACAAGCAAGAGAGGTCAGAGTACATTGAAAGATAGGGCCTGATACTGGCTCTGGCACCTTTCCTATCTTGTATACAACCCAGTAGAGACGAGAGATCCTGGATTTAATCCCCGGAACATGTCCACTCATTCCTCTCACTTGTCTTTGCTTCATTCTTTGCAGTTAGGATGTCTTTTTTTATACAAGAAACACAGCATTCTTTTTTATATGCTTTGCACTACTCCCTCCCACTCTGGCTCTATGCTAATATGTTGGCTTAAATTTTTTCTGATAGAGGTGCAGAACTCCAACCCCTAGACTCTGGGTTACCCTTGTCTTCCAACCCAAGCGATCTGAATTCCATGGTCTCATTTGACATTGACATCTATATGTCTATATCTACCCATATCCCTTGGGAATCTTATTGGGACTAAGGAGAGATCATGATAGTGTAGAAGGCCAGGATTCTTGGTTCACTGGCTTTGCATCATACACATTTTAAAATAAAATTCCAATTATGACTATTTTGGCATAATTTTAACAAGTGTGAGAACAGAGACTGGTTTTTGTTACACACTCCACAATAGAGCACGACACATCACTGTGTCAATTCACTGGGGAAAAATTAGAAAGATTAACCAATAAAGTATTGCTGTATACAGAATAAACAGAAATATAAATAAAAACTATAAATATTTTTATGTTGTTCACAACAAAATTTATGACAAGAGAATTGAACAGCAGCAAACTTTAGCTAGTGCCTATTTTTCATGAAGACTATTAACCCGAAAAGCAGGCTTATAATCAAGCATAGAGTTGACTTAGTCATTGTAAGAAATGCCCAACCAACTGGAAGCTTAAAGTTTTAAGGAAATAAAGCAGTGTATTTTAGGCAAATTTAGTCCAGACTATTTGTGGCTAGATAACCTGGACTATTTGAGCAGATTATTAATGACAGGTGTTTGCCCTACTAAAGTAAAACTTTAATATTAGCACAGAGAAAGATGAATAAGCCATTGAAAGCAAATGGAGAACCTATAATTAGACAGATGTAAACACGGAGACTGTGTGGGTTTGTGTGTGTCTAGGTTTTACTACACCTTTATTATATATATATGTGTGTGTGTGTCACCTCTATGTTATACATATGTAATCGTACATGTCTACATTAATACTACTACTTTGATTATATAAGTATGTATGTAAATCACATGTATATATCATTATACATATATAATTGTACATATATATCTAAAATTTTAAAAACTGGAAACAACCCAGAAGTCCATCAACATGTAAATGTAGACCAGGAACTAGATGCACAATGACATACTACTCAGCAATTAAAAGTAAGAAGCAACTGATATTTACAACAACATGAATGAATCTCAAGATCATAAGCAACTGAAGTCAGTGGCTTGAAAATCATTCTGGGCGCATGTACCTGCATGCCCAAAATCACAAGAGGAGAATGGAGGAATGCAGTTTGGCCTATCCCTGGGGGGTTGGTACTGGCTTCTCCCTTTCTCTCTCTCTCACTCTCTCTGGTAAACACACACACTACAAAAAAATTTTTAAAAAAACTTTAAAAATGTCAATTACGTAAGTAAAAGATCCCAGGCAAAAGAGTACTTACTGTATGACTGCATTTATAAAACTCTAAAACATGCAAACTGATATATAGTGACAGAAAGAGGGCCAACAGTTGCTTAGAAACTGGGGTGAAGAGTGGGATGGACTAAAATCAGGCATCAGGAAACTCTGGGGGCTAGGTGTTCATTATGTTGATTGCAGTCATGATTTCTCAGGCAAATGCATGAGAGAGCCAAAACTCATCAATTTGTGTATTTTTAATATATGTGTTTATTGTGCTTCAATTATACCTCAATATTTTTTTCAGTAATACAGGTTCAGTTCAAAGGGAGGTGCTTCAGAAGAAAACACAAGTGACATTAACTATTCTTAGTCTATTGAGAAGCTCAGATAGGTTACAGAGAATAAGTTGAGATTATTATTAAGTACAGGAGAAATTACTCTTCTAAAGTAACAGGAGAAAAGGACCAGAAAATGAGTGTATATACAGAGAGGTTTGTATGTTTGTTCTTGAAAATAAGAAGATATTTTCATGTGATAATTTCTCCTTGCTCTCAAGTTGATGGCAAGTTTACCTGCTGAGGGTGAAGAGAGGAGGGCAGCTGAACAAGCAATAAAGAAAACATTTAATTTCAGCAGGTGGCATAGTGGTTAAGGTACTGAACTCCCACATGGTTAATAGTGGATCGAATGCCAGACCCAGAGGCTTGAAATTCACGCCTGGCACATGTGAATGCATGCTCAAAATCCCAAGAAAAGAAGGGAGGAGAAGGGATTGAAGCATGGCCATCCTCCTGGGGAGTGATTTCTCACTTTCTCTCTCTGTGTCTCTGGTGAGCACACGCACCCTCCAGCAAAAATCTCTCTCTGAACAACAACAACAAAAAGAAAGCATTTCAATAACTATTACAACATAACCAAAACTGAGTGGCATAAAATCATAATCATTTTACTATGCTCAATAGTTCTGTGTGTCCAAATTTGGATAAGATACACAAAGTATGTGAAGGGACTGCTTTTATTGTAAAATATCCAGGGTTGAGAACAGTGTCAGGCATCTCCATTTCTGCCTCTGCTGCCCATTCCTGGGTCTACCTTCACTGCTGTGAAGCTCCCAGACTGAGACACCCCCCTCCCCTTCCAGAGTGTAGGCATTAGTAAGGATAGAATAGAACCTGTTTTTCAATTTCATTATCTACCATGTGATTTCTGTTTTTTCCTCCTCTTTTCATTCTAATTCTTTCCTTCCTTTTCCCTTGCTTTTTCTTTCTATTTCTATTTCCTACTTTTTTTTTCTTTTTCTTTACTTTCTGTTTTACTGCTCAGCCCTTACCTACTGTCTAGAGCAGACTAGGTGCATAGTAGCTAAACATCTGAACATTGTGAGTTTTAGAGAATTATTTGCACCTCACTGTAGTTGTTGCAAAAAGAATGAAATTCCTCTTCATAAATCCTATTGCAAAACTTACCCTGTGAATCTTACACTGGAGGACACAGTAGAAGGGAGAAAATAGCACCAAACTACTTCACAGTAAGGGAAATACATGAAGTCAGAGTCACAGAATCCTTCTACAGCCAATCAGCAAAAAGTGAATACATTACCAAATGATTCAAAATCAGAGAAGAGCCTCAAGGATGAGAGAATCAAGTAATACATCTCCAGCAAGGGAACAATGTTACTCATCTCCAAATAGAGAAAATTTAGAGAATATTATCCGAATGTCAGAAAAATAATTTAGAATATTTACGGCAACAGAACTCTACGAGATGCAAGAGAAAAGAGATGTTGAGCTCCAAGAGATGAGATAGTCCTTCTACAATATGAAAGAATTGGATGCCGTAAAAAAAAGAATCAAATGGAACTGTTGATATGAAGACTGTAATACAGGAAATCAAAACCTCATTAGAAAGTATTAAAAGCAAGTTAGACCATGCAGAAGATCAAATCTTGGGAGTAGAAGACAAAACCAATCATCTAGAAAAAAAAATTATCAAAAATATGGAGAAAACAGCTAGGAAAACTGAGGATACTATATGAGAAATACTAGATACCATGAAAGACCCAAACATCCGAATAACTGGTATCCCAGAAGGTGGAGAAACTAATAAGGGCATTGATAACCTATTTCATGAAATACTGGAAGAAAGCTTTCCAAGCCTAGAGAGGCACTCAAACATCCAGAGCCAAGAAATACAAAGAACCTCAAGTAGAATCAATCCAATAAGATCCTCTCCATGGCACATAATAGCCAGATTGACCAAAGCCACAAAGACAAGATACTAAGATTGGCAAGAGAGAAACATCAAATCACTTACAAAGGCTATCCCATCAGGCTAACACTGGAACTCTCATCAGATACAATGCAAGCAAGGAAAGCATGGGGAAATATATTCAAAGTGTTAAATGAAAAACAATTTCAACCAAGAATACTATGTCTGGCAAGATTATCCTTCATATGGGAAAAGAAGATTAAAACGTTCTCAGATATAAGCAAAACCAATTCCAGACCAGCTCTTCAAGAAATTCTGAGAGGAGTACTATACCAAGAAAACTAAAGACAGAGACAGCAATTAGAGAACAAAAGAATCAAGAATATAGACAACTTAAAGGTAGGGACAAGTCTGGGAATATTGATAATAACATCAAATATTCATGGATTAAATTCTCTGGTAAAGTGACACACACAGACTGGATGAATGGATTAAAAAATCAGAAACCCCCCATCTGCTGCCTACAAGAAACCCATCTCATGGACAAAGACATATGTAGACTAACAGTGAAAAGGTATTCCATCCAAGTGGAAACCAAAAAAGAGTGGGAGTCACTATACTGATTTCAGATAAAATGGGTTTTAAGACAAAAACTGAAAGAAGAGACAAAGAAAGACATTATATAGTAGTAAAAGAACTAATTCACCAAGAAGATTTAAGACACTTATAAATATTTATGCACCCAACTCAGGAGCACCCACATATGGAAAGGAAAGACTGCTAGATCTAAAAGAGATAAGACTGTAACACAATACGTGTTGGACATCTCAACACCCCATTATCTTCTTTAGGCAGGTCAATGAGCCAAAAAATAAGCCAAGAGATTCAGGACCTAAATGATACCATAAATCAGATGGACTTGATAGACATTTATAGAAATTTCCACCCCAAAACCACACAATATACACTTTTATCAGCCCCACATGGTTCTTGCTTGAAGACTGACCAGATGACAAGGCACAAAACCAGCCTTTAAAATCCAGGGACCAGCAGTCAGTGTAATGGCTATGTTGCTGGACTCTCATGTAGTCGACCATGGTTCGAATCCTAGACCAAGTGGCTTAAATTCACACTGGGCATGGGTACGTGTGTGCCCAAGCTCCTAAGAGGAGAATGGAGAAGTGATTGCAGCATGGCCATCCCCCCTGTGGGGGTGATTTCTTGCTTTCTGTCTCTCCCTCTCTGCCTTTCTGGTGAGTGCACACACCCTATAGCAAAAACCTCTCAAAAAAAAAAAAATCAAAGGCATAGAAACTATATCCAGCATCTCCAACCACCCATGATGGAATTAAACTTGGTATTAAACTCAGGAAAAATCCTCGAAAATACACAAATACATGGAAACTAAAAATAACCTATTTCTGAATGACTTCATGACTACAGAAGGAATTAAGACTGAAATTAAAAGATTCATGGAAAATAATGATAATGAATACACAAGTTTTCATAACATATGGGACACTGCAAAAAGAGTCATAAGAGGGAAGTTCATAGCAATTAGTGTGCACAAGAAAAAGATGGAAAGGTGACAAAAGGACAACCTAACATCATGCCTCAGGGAATTGGGAAAACAGTAACAACAAACACAAAAAAATGCCAGGAGAAAAGAAATAATAAAGATTCGAGCAGCAGGACCAGTAGTTGGCATAATGGCTATGTTGCTGAACTTCCATGTAGTCGATGGTTTGAATCCCGGGCCAGGTGAATTAAACTCACGCTGGGCACATGTGCATGCGTGCCCAAGATCCCGAGAGGAGAACGGAGGAGAAGGGATTGTGGCGTGGCCATCTCCCTAGGGGGGGATTTCTCACTTTCTGTCTCTCTGTCTCTATGTCTTTCTGATGAGCGCATGAGCCCTATAGCAAAAACCTCTCAAAAAAAAATCTATCAGAAATAAATGAAATAAAAAATAAGCAAACTGTACAGAAAATAAATGAAATCAAAAGCTGGTTCTTTGAAAAGATGAAACAAGATTGACACACCATTAGCCAGACTAATTAAGAAGAAGAGAGAAAGGAATCAGATACATCGAATTTGCAATGAATCAGGCAACATTACAACAGACATAATAGAAATATGAAACATCATTAGAGGATACTATGAGCAACTGTATGCCAAAAAGAAGAAAACCTGGGTGAGATGGACAAATTCCTGGACACATATAATCTACCAAGATAGACTCAGGAGGACATAAAAAGCCTGAATAGACCTATAACAAGCAATGAGATTGAATCAGTAATAAGTAACCTCCCAACAAGGAAAATTCCAGGTCCCGAAGGCTTCACTGCTGAATTTTACAAAACTTTTAAATAAGAGGTAACCACATTCACTCACACTGTTTCTAGAGATCCAAAAGGAAAGAACCCTTACAAATTCATTCTATGATGCTTCCATTACCCTCATTCCCAAAATGGATAAGGATACAGAAAAAAAAATCTACAGACATATCTCTGATGAATATAGATGAAAAAATTCTCAACAAGATACTTGCTAACCATATTCAAAAGCATATAAAAAAGGTTATTCGTCATGCCCAAGTAGGCTTTATTCCAGGGATGCAAGGGTGGTTCAACATATGCAAAACCGTAAGTGTAATATACCAAATTAACAGAAAGAAAGATAAAAACCATATGATCTTCTCAAGTGATGTAGAAAAGAGCATTTGACAAAATACAACCTTCCTTTATGATTAAGACTCAGAAAAATTGCCATAGAAGAATCATTTCTCAGCACAATAAAAGCCATATATGAAAAATCTACAGCTGATATTATGAATGGGGGAAAGTTAAAAGCTTTTCCACTAAAATCTGGTACAAGACAAGGCTGTTCCATTCCTATTCAATATAGTACTGGAAGTCCTAGTAAATGAGATCAGACAAGAGAAGGAAATAAAAGGCATTCCAACAAGGAAAGAAGAGCTGAAATGATCTCTGTTTGCAGATGACATGATTATATATGTAGAAGACTCAATAGTATCCACGAAAAAAACTCCTCTAAGTAATAAATGCATAAAGTGGCAGGATGCAAAATTAACTTACAGTATAAAAGTCTATAACATTTCTATATACAAACAAGAAACAGACAGAGACAGAACTCAAGAAAGCAATCCCATTTACCACAGCCACAAAAAGTATAGGATACTTAGGAATAAAAGTAAACAAGGAATAAAACTAACAAAGGAAGTAAAAGACTTCTACAAGGAAAACAATGAAAACCTTAAAAAGGAAATCAAAAAGGATACAAAAAAGTAGGATATTCCATGTTCCTGAATTGGCAGAATTAATATAATCCAAACGGCAATCCTACCCAAATTAACCTACATATTTAATGCAATTCCTATAAAATTACAAGAGACATTCTTCACAGATCTAGAAAAGACAATCATAGAATTTGACTGGAATCATAAGAGATCCCATATTGCCAAAGCCATCTTGTACAAGAAAAGTGGAGTGGGTAGCATCTCAATCCCTAACTTCAAAATATATTGCAAAGCTGTAATAATCAAAATAGCATGGTACTGACACAAAAATAAACATGAGGATCAATGGAACAGAGTAGAGACCCCAGAAATAAACCCAAAAATATACAGCCAACTCATCTTTGATAAAGGGTACCAGTCAATCCAGTGGGAAAAGGAAGACCTCTTTAGCAAGTGGTGTTGGAAAACTGGGTATCCACCTGCAGAAAGATGAATCTGAACCACTGTCGCCATTAACAAAAATCAACTCAAAGTGGATCAAAGATCTAAACCTAAGACCACAAACTATAAAACTACTGTGGAAAACACAAGGGAGATTCTGGGAGACATTGGAGTAGGCAAAGACTTCTTAAATCAGACTGCCAAAGTACAGTCGATAATTCCCAAAATAGACAAGTGGGACTATATCAGACTAAGAAGTTTCTGTATAGCAAAGGACACTGTAATTAATGTGAATTGACGACCCTTGGAATGGGAGATAATTTTTGGTAACTTTGTCTCAGATAAGGGACTGATAACCAGAATGCACAGAGAACTCAAGTGGCTTACCCAGAAGAAAATGATTAATCCAGTTAAAAGATAGGAAAATGAACTGAATAAACAACTCCCTAAGGAAGACATATGAAAAATCGAAAAGCATATAAGAAAATGTTCAACATCCCCCATCATAAGGGAGATGCAGATCAAAACCACAAGGAGATACCACTTAATCCCAGTCAGAATGGTGAAGATTAAAAAACAAGCAGACAAAAATAAATAAATAAATAAATAAAAACGGTAAGTGCTGGAGGGGATGTGGTGAAAGGGGAACACTACTACATTGTTGGTGGGAATGTAAATTAGTCCAGCCACTGTGGAGAACAATATAGAGGTTTATCAAAGACCTTCAAATAGAACTAATATATGATCCAGCAATTCTACTCCTGGGTATCTACCCAAAGGATAGGAGAATGCTCAGTCGGAAAAGTGTTTGCACAACTATATTTATTGCAGCATTATTCACAATCACTAAGACATGGGACCAACCCAAATGTTCACAAATAGATGAATGGACTAAAAAATTGTGACACATATACTCCATGGAATACTATTCAACCATAAAAAACAAGTCCATGGAATGTGATAGAAAGTGGATGAATATGGAATATTTGTTGCTGAGTGAAGTAAGTCAAGCTATGAAAAAGAGACATTGTATGTCTCCACTTAACATACATAGACTGTCTGCACTCCATGGTAGAGACTGAAAGTATAAAGGACATATATGCATTAAAAATTGTTATGGACACTAGGGCCAAAGTGAAAGGAGAGTAGGAGAGGTGAAGAGTGTAGGAAGGGAAATTTGGGGGAAAAAATAGACATAAGACATTTTTAAGACACAGATATGGTTTATTACCTGTCAATGGTGATGTGTATAGTGTTTTAACAGGGTTCGACTGAGGTGAAGTCATGCTGGTGGGACAGTCATGCTGGGTGAAGTCTCTTTACAATCTAAATGATGTACAGCACTTAAAAGTATAAATAATAATAATTAAAGAAAAAAATCAATCTTTACTCTGCAGACTTACAAGAAAATAGACCTGTATACACACTGTGGAACCAGACTGTATAGCTAGCTATGTGGAATTTTTATTTTGAGAATTAATTGCTTTGTTTATTGCAGATTTTCTGTAGCCATAAAGGAAAAAAAGAAAAGAAAAAAGATGTCGCAAGCAGGCCCCACTCAATTGCTATTTGTAGTGTCGGAATTCAAATTCATATTCCCAATTTGCATATTCTAGTTAAGTTCAGGTTTTTATTGTAATAAATTGTTGGAAATTCAGGGAAAAAGTATCCAGGGTCTCAGCTGAGTAGACCTGAAGGGTGGTGTAACTCAATAGCCGGGGCCTGCATTACCTGAAGGTTCCCTCCGTCACATACGTCACATACGTCACATACGTGTGGAGACTGGTACTGGCTCTCAGGATATGCACCTGAGGCTGTTGGCCAAAATCTTATCTCACTCATTTCCAGCTGCTTTTGCAGAGTACCACTGCCCAGGGGGTTTAAAGAACAAAAATTTATCTATCATGGTTCTGGAGCCTGGGAAGTCTAAGACCAAGCCATTGGCAGTTTAGCATCTGGTGAGAGCCTGATTCCTGGTTTTCAGACAGCCATTTTCTAGTTGTCCCCTCACATGTTAAAGAATAGAGAGAGGGGGACCAGCAGCTAGCGTAATGGCTATGTCGCTGAACTCCCATGTAGCCGACCATGGTTCAAGTCCTGGACATGGTGGTTTAAACTCACACCAGGTGCATGTGCATGCATGCCCAAGACCCCAAGAGGAGAATGGAGGAGAAGGGATTGTGGCGTGGCCATCCCCCCGGGGGGGTGATTTCTCGCTTTCTGTCTCTATGTCTCTGTCTGTCTGTCTGGCGAGCACACGCTCCCTATAGCAAAAAACCTCCCCCCAAAAAAAAAAAGAAATAAGAGAGGTGCATGCATGCCCAAGACCCCAAGAGGAGAATGGAGGAGAAGGGATTGTGGCGTGGCCATCCCCCCGGGGGGGTGATTTCTCGCTTTCTGTCTCTATGTCTCTGTCTGTCTGTCTGGCGAGCACACGCTCCCTATAGCAAAAAACCTCCCCCCAAAAAAAAAAAGAATAGAGAGAGAGAGAGATCTTTTTTAGGGGCACTAATTCCACTAATGAGGGCCCCACCAACATGACCTGATCATTTCCCAAAGGCCTACCTCCTAATGCCATTGCACTAGGGGCCAGGATCTCAGCTTGGGAAGACTAGAGGAGACACATTTAGTACACAGCAAATACCTACATGTGTACATGTACTCTGGAGACTTCCAGGAGGCTGCTTGGGCTCACTCACAGCATAGTCTGGAGATTCCAGAAGACAGTCTTCACTGAAAATTAGCAATTCACTCATTCCACGAATCTGGCTCATTCCCTGTTTTGAAAGAAGACAGCACCACACACATACATACCTCTTGAAAAATGAAAATGTCTACTTTTGACCTTAATATTCTTCACTCACAACTAAGATAAATGCTATAAAAAGAGGCAGAAAATAATTGCTAGCTTCTAGTTAGTATCTCAACAGTGAAATGATATCATGTCTTCTAATCATTTCATTAATAACAAGAAAACAGACATCTGCCGACCATTCACCCATGTCAAATATTTTTCAAAGAACTTCTTATGCCTCTTCACTCTGTCACATAGGTTGTCCCTCCTTAGCCATGCTAAGCTCTGTGTATGAGGGACTCACATCCTGCCTCCCCATGTTACTAGGCGATGCACCCCAGACCAAGAACAGAAGGAGGAGGCAAACTCCTGGGCTGCGGGGAGAGGGGAGTGACACGATGAATGGTAGAATCCACAGTAAATAGACACGAGAGCGATATACAAGAATATTCCCTGGGGCAAACTTTTTCTATTGCACAGTACAGTAAGTAAGAATACAGCAACAGTTGAATCAATCTCAGTAAAGTATCTTCCTGCAGTCAGAGGAGGGATGGTGGAGAGACATCATGTTTAAATGAGACGCGGAGAAGTAGAGAGGAATGACCAGCTCATGGGAGCCTGGCTTAGGGGATATCTTGTTTAACAATCAACCTCAAAGTAAAAAGCAATGTTTGGTGACCCAGAAACATGCCTACAAATTGGATTGTGCTGATGTATCTGCTCTACCTGAATGACAGTAATATTTCTCACTGAAAATAAGTAGGTTGGCATTTCCAGCATTTCTGGAAACAGGTTTTGCAGTGCGATTAGCAAAATCAGATCGCTGAGGGGGGCTGGTGCAGGGCCACCATGTTGTAGCTGAACAGTAATGATGACACTGAAGATGTTTTGCTGTTTGATGCCGAAGAAGAGATAACTAATAGACCAAAAAAAAATCCCAAATGAGACATCCAGTGGCATCATTTTTCCATTTATTCTTTCGAGTCAGTGCAATCATAGTCTATCTTCCTTGAGAATTGCTCAGCAGCAGCTTTATTGCCTGTATGGCGACGATTATCTTGTTATTGTCATGTGACTTTTGGGCAGTGAAGAACATCACAGGTCGACTAATGGTTGGCCTACATTGGTGGAATCATATTGATGAAGATGGAAAGAGCCATTGGGTGTTTGAACCCAGGAAGACATCCCCTCAAGAGAATAAAACTCTTTCAAAGGCTGAATCAAGAATCTTTTGGTTACGACTTATTGCCTGGCCAGTGCTGTGGGTGGTTTTTGCCTTTAGTGCTCTCTTCTCCTTCAGAGTAAAGTGGCTGGCGGTGGTTATCATGGGAGTTGCACTACAAGGTGCCAACCTATATGGTTACATCAGGTGTGAAGTGGGCAGCAGGAGGAACTTAACCAGTATGGGCTACCTCGTATCTTGGAAAGCAGTCTTTAAGACAAAATACCGGCGATGATCAGAATTCCTAAATAGAAAACTTATGTATTTTTGTCACATTGGGAAACAATCTATGGGATTCTTGACTGAATCTTTTAGAGCTTAATCCATGTTGCAAAGAGGAGTGTCGGGTTGTTTTTCCACTTAAAAACTATTTATAAAGAGGGAAAGTCATTAAGTTTTTGTTTTCTTTCTAGCAGGTGGGACTAGAGAGTATGGTGTCACTAGAAACATGCTCACAATCTGTTTCATGGTGTACACATGTCCGCACATGCTCATGTGAGACCAGTATAGCCCACATTAATCAAAGTGTGTGTATTCACTTACACGCGTTCTAGAGACCTTTGCATTTTTAGCCATAGAACGTAGGAGGATGTTCTTAGTTCATCTTAAAGCTCTAAGTGCTTATATATTATTTCTTATAGATTATCTTCAGAAGTAAGTTTTGCTTCTATGGTAAGAGTGAACACTTTGACCTTATGTGTTGGAAATAATTGTTATTTTAAAATATGTACTTCATGGTGAAATTTCTTATACATAAGCAAGCACGTGGAAAACCACATTTGGGCCAGTGGTATTTCTAGTTTCTGAAATTTTGTTCATTTTTCTTCGTAACAAGTAATTTGCTCAAGGCCCAATTAATAAAAATGGAATCCTAATAGTCTATGTTTATGGGATACCCAGAGATTGCTGCTCTTCTAGTTATTTTATGGAAAGGATAGCCAGACTTGACTTTGGAACTTCTTGGAAGCTTCTCAGTGATTGTTGGACTAATAAAATCTTTTTCCACTACAGGAGTATTATTCTTATGTCATAATGAGAATAATCATTTAAATACTTGGCATAGTGAATGCCTAACACATTTTGTGAGTGTATTTTCTTTTTCTTGCTATAATGGGAATATTGTAAATCATACATTTGTATTAATTATACTTCTTAAAGAAAAGCAATATATGTAACTGTAAACTAACCCAATCTATAAACTGTTGAACCCAGACTTTGTTGGAGTCTTTTAGTAGCAGATTATGTTGTGAATGTATTTGTAAATTGTTAAAAAAAATTTTTAAGGATGTTTTGTTCAATTGAATAAGTATCTATTGGGTTGACAGCTTTGAGGGTGCATAACTTTATATTTGTATAAAATTCCACTGTTTACAAAGCAAAAAAAAAAAAACATCAGATCGCTGAGCCTACATCCTACGGGATGGGCATCAATTCAGTCCAGAGGTCTCGGACCCTGGCCGGCTGATTGTCCTCTGGTGGCACCCACACTTCATGGCGCAAAGCCCTAGAACAGCCTCAAGGTCAAAATTGTCAAGAGGAAGGTACACCACAAAATCTGAAGCCATGTTTTGCGGTCGCTGCTGTCTCCTTTATGGGCTCATAGTTCTGCAGGTGCATAATGTCCGTTTCTCAGGGTCCTTCTGCTCCCTTTCCTCCTCACTCTTCACTGGCTTCAATTTCTTTCTCATCCACTTCTGTCGCTCCTTTGTTATCATTCAGGATCCCAACAGGAAAGAGACGGCTGACCCAGGTTAAACCATGAAGAAGTTATTTAAAAAGAAGTTATTTACGAAGGAATGGACAGGACATAGAGTGCAGTAGCTCAGGCCTAGGGTGCAGGAGGAAGGATTGCCATCCCTGGACCAGTGCACTGGCCAAGAACAAAGAGAGATGACTCAGACTTAGGGAAGATTGTGTCAAGAGTCACCATGAGAGCAGCAGTGGCCTTCCACTGCAGACAGAGCCAGACCAAGGCAACCTCCAAGAGAGGGAAATAAATACATTTGGCCGCTCTCTCCTTCCTCCACAGATCTCTCTCTGAACACCATAAGCAATGCTGCCTTTGTTTCCACCTTTTCAAGGCTGAGAGTGGCAAACAGTCTGATTAGGACAGTATCTCCCCCCAGGGCCCAGGGCAAACATGCTTATTGTCTATCACAAAATCTGGGTGCCCTAAACTCAGGGTTCTTCTGCTCAGGTGTTCCTTGGCCTTCTTCACAGCACACTGTGGACATCAAGGCTTGGGAAACAGACCCAAGAAAATGCTGATACCCTGCCTTCTGCTGTGCTGTGGTGTGGCCTTTTGTCCCTGAACGGGGGCCCCAGATCTTCTGTCGCCTCCACGGTACAGTGGTGAGCTAACTCATCTGTTTATAAGAGGGTGGACTCTCAGGATATTTGCAGTTCTCAACAGGGATCTCTACTGGCACACCCTAATCTGAAGGCCGAGGGCAGAGAAATCTGTTGATTAACCCACAGTGGTCAACTTCCTGGAGTGGGAACAGGGTGGAAGAACACGAGTGGTGCAATGCACGGACCAGGGAAATGTGTCTGTCACACCATCTAAATGCCACTGGCTGTCAAATCTGTACCTCTAGACCTGCTGAAATATATCCTAAGCTCCTGACTCATACACCTAACCCTCCACTGGCTTTCCTGTGGGTGTCATGAGGTTTTTAGTGTCAGAGAATGACACTATCGTTGTCCAGGTGCACCCTGCATGGTATTCCCGACTCCTGCCTTCTCACTCCTCAAGTGTCATTCCATCAGTGCAAGGGCAGTCCTCTCTGCCGGCTCATTCTCTCCATCCCTGCGATCACCGGACTTGCTCGGGCCCACACCGTCTCACTTGGGATTACCCGACAGCCTGCTCATACACACCTCATCTGACTGTGTCTCTCTCCCATCACATGCCTCTCTTCACGTTTTCCTCTCCTCTTTGAGTGGGTAACTCTCTCACCCTTCAGGTCGCTGAGCAGACCGCCCCTGACTGCTCACCCCACGGTATATTCCCCCTGCCCGTCAGGGCTCTCTGTGAAAGTAGGCCTAAATCTGATTCCTTCACCATGGTGATCTCAGCTCTGAGCACAACGCCAGAGGGTAAGCTCCAATAAAGACGAGTCGCATGAATGCGTACCATGGGACACACCGCTTAGGCTCGGGAACAGCTGAATACGAAGCACCTTCAGAGTGCTCCTGGTGTGGGTGCTCACTAGATGTGCAGAAACTACTCAGAATGTTGGCTCGTGTAACCTTTTTCTGAGAATGTTTGGGGATTTTTGACAAAATGAGAAAATGTCCAAAGAAATATGTACTTACAAGTATACTGTGTAATTAGATAAAATAACTTTGAAGTATTCACTGGACTGAAATGAAGATTGGCTATTCAAATATTTTTCACGATCTTATTAGCATTTTTCTGAATCCCAAAACATCACTTTGAAAAAGCAGGTGACATTCCTTTATAGCAATTTAAATCTAAATTAATGTAGCAGAAACAAAATGATAATTGGAACTATAACTGAGGCATTTTTATTCATATTCCAAAGCATTTACTCTCACCCATAACTGAGAGCTTTGACTTTCTAGTTTTAATATCTTTTTTGAATATTTAAGAATAAGTGCATAAACTGAAAAATAAGGATTAGCGCCACATGAGTAAACGTGTAACATAATTTATCTGTCACTATCTTAATGCTTTGAGAACAAGAAGTTTAACTCCCTCATTTTAATCTATGAAGGTCCAGTGTTAACACTGCATGAACGCAAGCATTAGTATCTTCATTTTCTATTCTAATCGAGAACTGCGATAAAGAGTGAGCATGTGAGGCCACCTCATGGCCTAGTAGGTGAGGTGACTAGATCCCACATGGTCAACCATACGGTTCAAGTCCTGGATCCAGCCTGAGAAACATACCAGGTTTGTGTGTGTGAGTGCCCCAAATCCTGACAGGTTGCAGAAATGGAGAAGGGACTGCAGTGCGACCATCTCCCATTGGGGGTGCTTTCTCACTTTCTCTCTCTTTTTCTCTCTTTCTGGCAAGTGCATGTGCCCTCTGGCAAAATTTTTAAAAGAGAGAGAGAGCATGTGTACCACGTAGGACCGTGTGGGGTTTGTTCTTGTAGGCAGCCCCTCCACACCTGGACCACGCGAAGGAAATGCATCTTTCCATCTTACTCAGATTCCAAGGCTGTGCCGGCAGCCGCTGGGTGGTGACTCTCCCGCTGAGAAACAGAAACAAATTTCGAAGGGTTTATTTTGAGGAGGGCATGTCCCTATGTCACCATATGCTCAACTTGACTGGGCTGCTCGTTTAACTGACCAATTTTTTTTTTTTCAGTATACCTCTTTCTCTTTTATGTTCTTTGTGGGAAGAAAAACTGAAAGAAAGAGCAGACCAACTTCCCCTGTCTTCTCACTGGAACCCCTTTCTCGTCCCACATAGAGGAAAGAGGGGTCTGAGGTGGTGGAATTGTGCATGAGAATCATAGCAGGGGAGTGGATGGTGCCTGAGCTCTGTCCCTGACCTGTTGTCATTTAATCTTTCTTTAACTCAGTTTCCAAAATTAAACAAAATATGACTGAAAGGATTGACTCTGAGATCCTTTAAGCTCTCTAGTTTCTATCGCTGGAAAAAGAAAACCGTAAGTACCAGTTTTTTTCTAATTCTACACATGTGTAACTTAGTTCTGTTTCACACCTGAAAGCTTCTCATTGGTAATTGGTTTTAAAAACAATGAAGATAGGAACCAGCAGATGGCAAAATGTTTACATTGCTAGACTCTCACGTAGTCAACCGTTGTTCGAGTCCTGGAGTTGGCAGCTTAAAACTCACGCCAGGTGTGTGTGCAAGCCCAAAATCCCGAGAGGAGAAGGGATTGCAGTGTGACCACCCTTCCTGGGGGTGATTTCTCGCCTCTGTCTCTGGTAAGCGCATGTGCCCTATAGGAAAATCTCTTAAAATAATAATAATAATGAAGATCATTTTAAAATGAAACAAATAAAAAAGTCATACTTGAGGGGAGACTTGTTTCCATTTGTTCTTTTTTATGAGTTGGTCGCTGGTTCCTGTGCCTGTAAATTTGGACACTCCTTTTGGTGTGGCTTCGGCCTATGCCTCCAGAATGGATGGGTCTCGATTGCTAGCCCTCACCTGGAACTGGTCACACTGGGGTCCCTGGCCAGCAGACTGAGAAATTTAAGATGACAAGAGTCAGCTCAGCAGATGAAAACCATTTCTTATGAAGCCAAATAACATATTTATATAAAAAGTAGTTGTTTTGTAGAACAAACAAACAAAGCTGGTGAGAAGAGTGGCATGATTTGACAGGTTTCGCAGATCTGGTATCTGGCTTAACAGGAAACAACGATGTTTTTATATCCCATCTGGTAAAAGGTGTTGCTTTGCTGGGAGTATATGGAAAAATATCTGATCTCACCCAAGTACAGAGCTGGAAACCAGAGTATTTTAATCAGCTTTTAGTTTAATTGTGGATATCTAACAGCCATATGAACTGATCGAAAACAAAATATGTAATATATTGTTAAAAAAAAACAGGTAGGTCAATATGTAAATGTTTTAAAAGAGTACGAGTTTTTATCTGAATATGTAGATATGGGCATACAAGCATAGGACGGTTTCATAAGGAGTAAATGTTATTTAGCCCCTACACTAATTCTGTATGTTATAAGTAATATATAATATTTCTTATATTGTTATTATATCTATTTAACCTCTATAATAAACTTCGGGGAGTACAGTTCAAAAAAGTATGAATTATGGATATAACTTCCTTTCTTACGCGATGTATGCATAAAAGCCAAGCTTTCCAATGCAAAGCTGTATACTTAACAACAACAAAAAAGTTTTCTAAATTCAAAAGGATATTATACAAATATTTTATAAAACATTTTCTAAATTGTATGTTTCCCCCAAAATACTAAAGACCTTCCTGTAAACTCTGGGGTATGAATTCCTGCTATACACGATGGCGACACAATGTCCTTCCTAGGGTGGGAAGGACAGGGGAGATGAGAGCAGCCCTCAGCCCTGTCTATGACTGGGTGGGGAGGGATGTGGGTAAAATAACATCTCAGAGAAGTTTGGGGGCATGTGACCCATGTGTCATAAAAAATTTGAGGAGAGATAGCCTTGTGGGTTATACTCAGCCAATACGGAGCAGGGCAATAAAGTTGTATTCTTCAGCCAACACACCCTTAAATGGACTGGGAATACGAAATCAAACTGCCTCTGTGTACAAATGGCCTCTGACGTACAATGCTTTGCTCCCACTTTTAGGACCTTTAGATAGTGCGAGCTACCATTTGTATTTTGTTTTTAAAAACTGACAATTTGGGACCAGCAGTTAGTGTAATGGCTATGTCGCTGGACTCCCATGTAGTCGACCACAGTTCTCGTCCCGGACCTGGTGGCTTAAACTTACGCTGGGTGTGTGTGCGTGCATGCCCAAGATCCTGAGAGGAGAATGGAGAAGGGGTTGCGGTGTGGCCATCCCTCCGGGGCAGGGGGGTGTGGTGATTTCTCGCTTTCTGTCTCTCTGTGTCTCTCTGTCTGGCGAGCACACGCACCCTATAGCAAAAACCTCTCAAAAAAAGAAAAAAAAAAAGAAAGAAAAAAATCTGACAATTTGGCTTACAATAAAGATAGTGTTCTGGAACCAGCAGTTAGCGTAATGGCTATGTCGCTGGACTCCCACGTAGTCGACTGCGGTTCGAGTCCCGGACCCAGTGGCTTAAACTCACGCCGGGCGTGTGTGTGTGCGTGCCCAAGATCCCGAGAGGAGAATGGAGAAGGGATTGTGGCGTGGCCATCCCCCCCGGAGGGGTGATTTCTTGCTTTCTGTCTCTATGTCTCTCTCTGTCTGTCTGGCGAGCGCACGCGCCCTATAGCAAAAATCTCTGCAAAAAAAAAAAAAAAAAGATAGTGTTCCGGCTCTTACCTTCACTGCAGCCGTCAATACACTACGGCATGCAGTCAGTACTTTCTCAGAAAACTGGCTCTGTAGTCCAGCGTCGTAGCGCAGTAGTTAAGACATGCATCCAGAGGCAGGTCCCCTCTGGCCAACTGCAGTTCAAACCCTGGCCCCGCAACTTGACAGATATGCCTGGCACGTGTGTGCACGCCCAAACCCTGATGGGACGTGGAAATGGGGGAAAGGGGTGCAGTGTGGCCAGCTTCCCCAGGAGAAACCTTCTGCTCTCCTTCCTCTCTCTTTCTCTTTCTCTCTCAGGCAAGTGGCACACCCTCTAGGAGCTCAATAAAGAAAAATAAGAAAACAAAAATAAATGTAAAAAGAAGAAATAAGAACATAGATTTTGTGTGTGATGTTTCCCAGCTGTAGGCTACATGCGAGTGCTCTGAGCACATGTGCTGTATGTTAGGCTAAGTACGGTGATCTGTAGGTTACATACGTTAGACACATGGTTTTTCTTTTCTTTTTTTTTTTTTTTTTTTTTTTTTGGAGAGGTTTTTGCTATAGGGCGCGTGCGCTCACCAGACAGAGAGAGACAGAGAGACAGAAAGCGAGAAATCACTCCCTGGAGGGATGGCCACGCCACAATCCCTTCTCCTCCATTCTCCTCTAGGGATCTTGGGCACGCACGCACACACACCCAGCATGAGTTTAAGCCACCGGGTCCGAGACTCGAACCGCGGCCGACTACGTGGGAGTCCAGCGACATAGCCATTATGCTAACTGCTGGTCCCCATTAGATACATTTTGACTTAACATTATTTTCCTTTAATTCTTTACTATAGAGCATGTGCACTTGCCATAGAGAGAGAGGGAAAATGAGAAATCACCCGCCAGGGGAGGATCCCACGGCAACTCCCTCTCCTCCATCCTCCTCTCAGGACTTTCGGGCATGCATGCTCACATACCTGCTGTGATTGTCAAGTTGTCAGATCCAGGATTTGAACCATGCAGCCAGACATGTGGGATTCAGGACCTTAACCGCCAAGCCACGTGCTGGCCCACAACTTTACAATATTTTCAACTTACAATGGGTTTATTGGAACATAGCTGATGTAAGTAGTGGACTATCTGTAATAACAAACTAGAAATACATTGACTACCTCCCCATGATACTAAAGAAATCAGAATCTATACTAATCTACACATTTTTAACCATCGGTAAAACATCATCAGCCATTTCAATCTATGTTGCTGGGTTCCATCAGCACAATTTAAATAATGATAAAATCTTAGAGTCTTTGCTTCTCTAAAAACCAAGATATTAGATATTCATAATTATATGTATTCTCATCCAAATCTATTTTCTTCATTTTATAAAGAGAAAGGTAAAATTTGTTGGACATAATTCTTAATTTGCAATTTTTGTTATATATTTTTTATTTTACTTCAAGTTCTTTTATACATTCAATCACATTATTTAGCTTGTAAAGTGAATAGTCCAACGTGGACTTCTCCCCAGTCCAGTTGATAAGGCTATAAAGTTATCCTCAATAAATAATACCTCATTTCTTTGTCCTATTAATGCTATGCCTCTCTATTTTTCTCCTTAATGTCCTTCCTCAGACTCTACTCCTTCACTCACCCTCTTCCCACCCTGTGACTGGTATTCACAACCAATTATTGTGTTTCTATATCCTTTAGTCACTCAGTTTTGGTCATAGAGTGTGGACGTCACTATATATTAAGTGGAAACATACAATGTCTCTCCTTCATAGCCTGGCTTGCTTCACTCAGCCACAAACCTTCCATATTCATCCACTTTCTGTCAAAAGCCAGGGTCTTTTTTTTTTTTTTTTTTTTGTTTTCTAAACCGCGTGTTTTTTTTTTTTTTTTTTTTTTTTGGTTGAGTATATGAGCCACAGTTTTTCAATCCAATCATCTGTTCATGGGCATTCGGGTTGGTTCCATGTCTCAGCAATTGTGAATAATGCCACACTTAGTATCGATGTGCAAGCACTTTTCTGATTAAGAATTCTTCTATCCTTTGGGTAGATACCAAGGAGTGGGATTGCTGGATCATATGGTAGTTTTATATGTAGATTTTTGAGGAATCTCCAAATTGTTCTCTGCAGTGAATGGACCAATTTACACTCCCACCAACAGTGTAAGAAAGCACCCCTTTCACAACATCCCCACCAGCACTTCTCATTTTTTTTTTTTTTAATCTTAGTCTTTCTGACTGGGGTTAGGTGGTATCTCATTGTTGTTTGGATCTGCATTTCTTTTACAGTGATAGATGTTGAGTATTTTTTTCAAATGCCTTTTGGCTATTTGTATGTCATCCTTAGAGAGTGGTTTTCTCAACTCATTCTCCCATCTTTTAATAGGGTTGATCATCTTTCTTTGGGACAGCTGCTCAGAGTTCCTTGTGTATTCTGGATATCAGTCCCTTATCTGACGCATAGTTTACAAAAATATTTTCCCATTCTCAGGGCTGTTGATTCACACTAATTACTGTGTCTTTTGCCATAAAGAAACTTCTAAGGCTGATGTAATCCCACTTGCCTATTTTGGAGATTATTGACTGTGCTTTGGGGGTCTTATTTAAGAAGTCTTTCCTTGCCCCAACGTCTCCCAGAGTTTCCACAGTGTTTTCCAGGAGCAGTTATATAGTGTTAGGTCTTAGATTTAGATATTTGATTAACCGTGACTTAATTTTTGTCAGAGATAAGAGGTGGGGGTTCAGATTCATCTTTCTGCAGGTAGAAATCCAGTTTTTCCATCACCATTTACTGAAGAGATTTTCTTTTTCCCACTGGATTGACTGGTACCCCTTGTCAAGTATCAGTTGACTGTATGTTTGAGAATTTATTTCTGGAGATTCTATTCTGTTCCATTGGTCCACATGACTGTTTCTGTGCCAGTACCATGCTGTTTTGATTACCATAGCTTTGTAGTATATTTTTGGATATGGGAGTGAGATGCTGCCCACTCCACTCTTCTTGGGCAGAATTGCTTTGGCAATACTGGGTCTTTTGTGATTCCAGACAAATGTTATGATTGTCTTTTATAGATCTGTGAAGAATATCTCAGACACTTTGATTGGGATTGTGTAAAGTATGTAGATTAATTTGGGTAGACTTGCCACTTTGATTATATTAATTCTTCCAATCCAGGAACATGGGATGTCCTTCCACTTTTTTGTGTCATTGTCAATTTCTTTTTTAAGCTTCTCATAGTTTTCCCTGTGCAGCTCTTTAACTTCTTTGGTTAGATTTATTCCTAGGTACCTTATAGTTTTTATGGCTACCATGAATGGAATAAATTTTTTCAGTTCTATCTCAGTCTGCCTGTTATTTGTATATAGAAATGCTATAGATTTCTGTATGTTGATTTTATATCCTGCAACTTTACTGTATTCCTGTATTACTTCCAGTAATTTTTCCATGGAGATCATTGGGTCTTCTATGTATACTGTCATCTGCAAATAGAGAGAGTTTCACCTCTTCTTTTCCTATTTGAATGCCTTTTATTTTTTCCTCTTTTCTGATTGCGTTGGCTAGGACTTCCAGTACTATATTGAAAAGGAGTGGAGAAAGTGGGCATCCTTGTCTTGTACCCATTTTTAGTGGAAATACTTTCAGCTTTTCTCCATTCAGGATGATGCTCACTCTGCATTTTTCTTGGATAGCTTTTATTTTGTTGAGAAATGGCCCTTCTATGTCAATTTTGCTGAGAGTCTTGATCATGAAGGGATGTTATAACTTTTTCAAATGCTTTTTCTGCATCAATTGATATGACATGGTTTTTATCTTGATTTCTGTTGATATGATGTATTACTGGTTTTGCATATGTTGAACCAACCTTGAAGTCCTGGAATAAAGCCTACCTTATCATGGTGTATGATCTTTTTTATAAGTTGTTGGATATGATTTGCTAATATCTTGTTGAGAATCTTTGCATCTATATTCATCAGAGATCTTGGTCTATAATTTTCCTTCCTTGTCCTGTCTTATCTGTTTTAAGGTTACGGGTGATAGATTCATAGAATGAATAAGGGAGAGAGTCACCCTTTTGGATCTTTAGAAATAACTTGAGCAGAATAGGGGTTAACTCTTCGTTGAACGTTTTGTAGAATTCAGAGGTGAATTGATCAGGGCTAGGGCTTTTCTTTGTTGGAAGGTTATTTATAACTGATTCAATATCCTGGCTTGTTATGGGCCTATTTGGACTTTCTATATCCTCCTGGCTCACTCATACGTGTCCAGGAATTTGTCCACCTCATCCAGATTGTCCTGTTTCTTGGCCTATAGTTGTTCACAGTATCCTCTAATGATGTTTTGTATTTCTACTTTGTCTGTTGTTATTTTGCCTGCTTCATTGCAGATTTGATTCACCTGGTTCCTTTTTTCTTCTTAATAAGTCTCACTAGTGGTGTATCAATTTTGTTTATCTTTTCAAAGAACCAGGTTTTACTTTCATTTATTTTCTGTATAGTTCATTTTTTTCTATTTCATTTATTTCTACTCGTATCTTTATTATTTCCTTTCTCCTGGAATATTTTGGATCTTTTTGCTGTTGTTTTCCCAATTCTCTAAGGCAAGATATTAGGTGATCCATTAGCCTTTTTTCCGTCTTCTTCTTATGTGCCCTAATTGCTATGAACTTCCTTCTTATGACTGCTTTAGCAGTGTACCAAAGATTATGGAAAGTCGTGTCCTAATTGTCATCGGCTTTTATGAATCTTTATTTCAGTCTTTATTTCTTCGGTAGTAGTGGAGTCATTCAAGAGTAGGGTATTTAGTTTCCTCGTATTTTAGTATTTTTGAGGATTTCTCTTGAAAATAAACTCAATTTAATTCCATCAAGGTCAGAGAAGATGCTGGATATAGTTTCTATGTCTCTGAATCTGTAGAGGCTTGCTTTGTGTCCTACGATGTGGTCAATCTTTGAAAAGGTTCCATGTCAGAGTGAGAAAAAAAGTGTATCTCTTGGTTTTTGAATGGAAAGTTCTATAGATGTCTGTTAAGTCCATTTGATTTATGGTATCATTTAGATCCTTTATCTCTTTACCTATTTTTTCTCTAGATGATCTGTCCAGAGTGCATAATATGGTGTTGAGGTCTTGAACAATTAGTGTGTTGCAGTCTATCTCCCCTTTTAGATCTAACAGTCTTTCCTTCACATATTTGGGTGCTCTTGTGTTAGGTGCATAGATATTTATAAGCGTTATATCTTCTTGGTCTATACAGCCTTTTACTATGATATAGAGCCCTTCTTTGTCTCTTCGATCAGTTTTTGTTTTAAAGCCTATTTTGTCAGAAATTAGTATAGCAACTTCAGCCCTTTTTTGGTTTCCATTTGTGTCGAAAATATTTTTCCAACCTTTCACTTCAGTCTATGTATGTCTTTGTCCATAAGGTGGGTTTCCTGAAGGCAACAGATAGTTTCTGGGTTTTTTTTGTTTTGTTTTTTGTTTTTTGTTTTTATTTTTGTTTTTGTTTTGTTTTGTTTTGCTTTGTTTTGTTTTTTTCCATTCAGCCAGTCTGTATCTCTTGACTGGAGAATGTAATCCATTAACATTCAATGTTATTATCCATGTTACAGGATCTGTACTGACGTTTAAGTTGGCCATTGTCTTAGTTGCCTGTTATTTCTTTGTTTCTGGCTGTTAATTGTTTAGTTTTCTTGGAACAGAACTTCAGAGTTTCTTGAAGAGCTGGTCTGGTGTTGGCAAATTCTTTCAGATTTTGTTCGTGTGAGAAGATTTTAATCTTTTTTTCCCATATGAAGGATAATCTTGCAGGACATAATAGTCTTGGTTGAAATAGTTTCTCTCTTAATACTTTCAATATGTCTTCCCATTCTTTCCTTGCTTGCATTGTTTCTGTTGAGAGGTCCGGTGTTAGCCTGATGGGATGGCCTTTGCAAGTCACTTGTCGTTTTCTCTTGCCAGTTTCAGTATCATGTCTTAATCTGTGGTCTTAGACAGCCTGCTAAGATGTGCTTTGGGGAAGATCTTCTGGGGTTGATTTTATTTGGGGTTCTTTGTATTTCTTGGGTCTTTATGTTTGAGTGCCTCTCTAGACTTGGGAAATTTTCTTCCAGGATTTCATGGAATAGATTTTCCATGTCATTATTAGTTTCTTCACCTTCTGGGATGCCAATTATTCTGATGTTTGGGCATCTAATGGAATCTAGTATTTCTTGTACATTATCCTCGTGTTTTTTTTGGTGTTGTCATTTTCTCTATTTTTTGGGTGTTTTTTTCTAGGTCAGAGGTTTTATCCTCTACATCAGAGATTCCATCTTCAGCATGGTCTAATTGACTTTTAATACTTTCAAAAGAGTTTTTGATTTCCTGTATTACAAACTTCATCTCTAATAGTTCCACCTGATTCTTCTTCATAGTGTGCATTTCTTCTTTCATATCATGGAAGGGCTTCCTAATCTCCTGTAGTTCGTTGTCTCTTTTCTGTTATAACTCATAGAATTTGGTCACCATGAATGTTCTAATTCTTTGTCTGACATTTTAGTAATGTCCTCCATTTTTACAAGAGATGGAGGGGAGTTACCTTTTTCCTTTGGTGGAAACATGTTTCTTTGTTTATTCAGACCTGAGGCTCTGCCTCTACTTCTAGCCTTTGGAAGATGTATTCACTTTTGAATACCTCTTACGGGAACATTTCTCTGACTAGGAGTAAGTATGTTTCCCTTTTGCTGGGAATTGATGTTTGCTGAAGTCTCTCTTCTGCTGTTTTTACCAGTGTGGTCTCCAGAGGGGTACTCTACTGAGGTGTCTGAAAAGCAGTATCTCCTTTTTCACAGGTGGATCAGTACAAGGGAGGATCCCAGAGAAACTTACATTACTAGGGAATTTCAGATATCTGATTCTAAACCTGTCTAGTCCTTCTGGTAGGGTCGAAGATGAAGAGGAGAGGATAATATGAGACAAAATAAAAGACAACAGAGAAATAAAGAAAAAGTTGTTCGCCAAGCATTAGCACAATGCGCGATTTTGCCGGAGGCCTGTAGCTGGAACTGGAGCCTGCTGCAGGGGAAAGGACTGTCTGTGGGAGGAGGCAGAAGAGGGTATTAACAAGAGAATGAAGAAGTGCAAAGTAAAAAAAAAGGCAGAAAAGAAAATCTAGCTACCTACCTAGGGGCTGGGGTCTTGGGCTGGAGAGTCTGGATGTGAGGGGGGTGGAGGCGGCAGTGGTGCCCCTGCCTCAGTATCCTCTGCTGGACAGAGGCCTGTCAACCTCCCTCTTTTGACTGCTTTTGCAGTATTCCAAAGATTATGGAAACTCATGTCCTCATGTCATCGGCTTTCATGAATCTTTTAATTTCAGTCTTTATTTCTTTAGTAATTGTGAAGTCATTCAGGAGTAGGTTATTTAGTTTCCATATATTTGATTATGTTTGAGGATTTTTCTTGAAGTTAAAATCAAGTCTAATTCCATCATGGTTGAAGAAGATCCTGGATATAGTTTCTATGCCTTTGAATCTGTAGAGGCTAGCTTTGTGGCCTATCATGTGGTCAGTCTTCAAAAACGTTCCATGTGGGGAACCAGCAGTTAGCGTAATGGCTATGTCGCTGGACTCCCACGTAGTCGACCGTGGTTCGTGTCCCGGACCCGGTGGCTTAAAACTCACGCCGGGCGCGTGTGCGTGCGTGCCCAAGATCCTGAGAGGAGAATGGAGGAGAAGGGATTGTGGCGTGACCATCCCCCCTGGGGGGTGATTTCTCGCTTTCTGTCTCTATGTCTCTCTCTGTCTGTCTGGCGAGCGCACGCGCCCTACAGTGAAAATCTCTCAAAAACAAACAAACAAACAAACAAACAAACAAAACGTTCCATGTGGGGGTGAGAAAAAAGTGTATCTCATGGTTTTTGGGTAGAAAGTTCTATAGGTATCTGTTAAGTCCATTTGATTTATGGTTTCATTTAGATCCTTTATCTCTTTAACTATTTTTTCTCTAGATGAACTGTCTATAGGGAATAGGAACTGTTTAGGTCTCCAACAATTAGTGTGTTGCAGTGTATCTCTCCTTTTAGATCTAACAGTCTTTCCTTCACGTATTTGGATGCTCCTGTGTTAGGTGCATACATATTTATAAGCGTTATATCTTCTTGATTGATTAACCCTTTTGTTACAATATAGTGCCCTTCTTTGTCTCTTCAAATTTTCTGTTTTAAAGCCTGTTTTGCCAGAAATTAGTATCATGACTCCAGAAATTAGTATCATGACTCCAGCTCTTTTTGTTTCCCCTTTGCATTGGAAACCTTTTTTAACCCTTCACTTTTAGTTTTCATATGTCTTTAGCCATTAGGTGGGTTTCCTGTAGGCAACAGATTAGAGGGTTTTTGGATTTTTTAATCCATTCAGCCAGTCTGTGTCTCTTGATTGGAGAATTTAATCCATTAACATTCAATGTTATTATCGATATTTTTGGACTTGTTCTGATGTTTAAGGTGGCCACTGTCTTGGTTGTCTTTTATTCTCTTATTTCTGGCCGTTCATTATTTAGTTTCCCTGGAACAGGAGTCTCTTCAGAGTTTCCTGAAGAGCTGATCTGGTGTTGGCAAATTCTTTCAGGTTTTGTCTTAGAAGATTTTAATCTTTTTTTTTTTTTTTTTTCCCAGATGATTGCAGGATATAATCATCTTGGTTGAAATGGTTTCTCTCTTAACACTTTCAATATGTCTTCCCATTCTTTCTTTGCTTGCATTGTTTCTGTTGAAAGGTCCAGTGTTAGCCTGATGGGATGACCTTTGTAAGTCACTTGTCTTTTCTCTCTTGCCAGTTTTAGTATCTTGTCTTTATCTGTGGTCTTGTCCAGTCTGGCTAAGATGTGCCTTGGGGAAGATCACTTTGGGTTGATTCTATTTGGAGTCCTTTGTATTTCTTTGCTCTGGATGTCTGAGTGCCTCTCAAGACTTGAGAAGTTTTCTGCCAGGATTTCGTGGAACAGATTTTTCCATGCCCTTATTAGTTTCTTCACTTTCTGAGATACCTATTATTTGGATGTTTGGACATTTAATGGAATCTAGTATTTCTCGTATATTATCCTTGAGATTTTTGTTATTTTCTCGACTTTTTGGGTGTTTTTTTTTCTAGGTCTCAAAGGTTTTATCTTCTACATCAGAGATTCAATCTTCAGCATGGTCTAATCGACTTTTAATACTTTCGAGAGAGTTTTTGATTTCCTATATTGCAGACTTCATCTCTAATAGTTCCATCTGATTCTTTCTTATAGTGTCCATTTCTTCTTTCCTATCGTGGAAGGACTTCCTATCTCCTGTAGTTCATTGTGTCTTTTCTGTTCCAACTCATAGAATTTAGTCACCATGAATGTTCTAAATTCTTTCTTTGACATTTTGGTAATTTCCTCTGTTTTTATGTTGTTGTTGTTTGTTTGTTTGTTTTTGAGAGATGAAGGGGGAGTTGCTGTGTTCTTTTGATGGAGACATTTCCTCTGTTTTTATGTTGTTGTTGTTTGTTTGTTTGTTTTTGAGAGATGAAGGGGGAGTTGCTGTGTTCTTTTGATGGAGACATATTTCCTGGTTTATTCAGACCTGAGGCTCTTCTACTTCTAGCCATTGGGAGAATGTATCCACTTTTGAATACCTCTTAGGAGAACGTTTCTTCGACTAGGAGCAAGTGTATTTCCCTTTTGCTGGGGACTGATGTGTGCCAAAGTCTCTCTTCTGTTGTGTTTAACAATGTGGTCCCAAAGGGAGTATTCTATTCAGGTGTCTGAAGAGTAGTATCTCCTTTTTGCTGGTGGTTCAGTAAAAGAGAGGATCCCAGGAAGCCTTATAATACTAGGGTACTTCAGAACTGTGATTCTAGACCTGTCTAGTCCCTCTGGGAGGGTGGAGGATTAGAAGATGATAATACAAGAGGGGGAAAAATGAGTACGAAGGAGAATAAAGGAAAAAGTTGTGGCACGCGATGTCACCAAGGGCCTTTAGGTGGAACTGGGGCTCTGCTGGAGAGTGGAAGCCAGTATTTCTGAGAGGGGAGGGTCCTAGGGCTAGGAGAGCTGGAGCTGGGGCTGGAGGCAGTGGTGCCCTAGCCTCAGTGTCCCTTGCTGGCCAGGAGCCTGTAGATGGAACTGGACTTACTTTGCAATTTTAAAAATCCTGCCTGAGAAACTGTAGAGATTTTTCCATTTACTTTTGGATGGTCACATTTTGTTTTTGTCCCAGAAAAATAAGTTTGTCCAGTTACCCCAGACTGACATTTGTGTCAAACTGACCATACTTCCTGGGCATCTTGGTGTAGCTATAGCAGTCAAATTAAAGAACTGAGGTTTTTCAAATGACTGCTGTCCATGGACTGACATGGAAACCTGCGCCTCTGCAGACATACGGCTTTTGTCGAACATGCATACATCCATGAGCTGAGGCTCTGCATTGTCCTTGCTTATATACCTGCATGAAGGCATTAACACAGAGCTGTAAGAGACAAACCCTAAAAAGTCGATATGCTTTGTTACACAGTGAGCAGAGAGGAAGAGAAGCAAAGCCAGATAACAGGCCCATGTAGACTGTAGGCACAAAGTGGACCAAGTCCGCATCTGCCTCCGTAAGTAAGAGTGCTACTGAGTTACAAGGCTGAGATGGCAGAACAGCCAGGTTGAAGTCAAAGGAGCATAATTATAATCTTGATTACCAGCGCTAGGCAACAGGTCTAAATTTTAACAGAAATAAAGAGAAATCTGGATGCTATTTGAGGAGTTCTAACAGGAAAATCCAAAGCCCTGTTTTCATCCATTCTCCTTGACAAATCGAATGAATGCATGAATGAATGAAAGGATGGTGCGAGCCACATTTTCACCCTGCTTGTGCTCTGCTAGTGCCCAGTAACCAGGAGTTAGTCTGGTTTTCTATTGCTAATGACTGAACCACACTGGGCAATCTGTAAAGAATGAAGCTTTCCATGGCTCACAGTCTCAGAGGTCCAAGGTTTGGTGAGGACCTTCCTGTTGGTGGGACTCTCTGGGAGTCCTGAGGCAGTGCAGAGCATTATGTGGCAAGAGCTTGAGCGAGAGCAGAGCATGTGTGCCTGTGTGTCTGCTCTCCTTGCACAGCTAGCAGGGGTGGTCATGGCCCCCCTAATGACCTTATCCGATCCCATTCACCTTCCAAAGCCCCACCTTCCATACCCAGTCAAATCAAATTTCATTTTCACTTTCTTCTTTTTTTGAGAGAGATTTTTCTATCAGGCAATTTATACTCTTGCCAGAGAGACCAAGAGAGAGAGAAAGCAAGAAATCACAATCCAGGGAGGGTGGCCACACTGTAATCCCTTCTCCTCCATTCTCTTCTCAGGGTTTTGGGCATAGACACAAGCACCCAACATGAGTTTCAAGCTGCCGGGTTCAGGACTCAAACCATGGTCAACCATATGGGAGTCCAACACCTTCACCACCACACTGCCTGCTGGCCCCCTCACCTTCTTTTTTAAATTTGCCTTCTTAATCACATCATAGTCAAGTTTTCATACACAAGTTTGGGGAAAACATATTTAAACCATAGCTGTTAAAAAGAAACTTAATGAAAATGTATCACTATGTTCTTAGAGAAATCAAAGTAGATCAGAGTAGATTTTGAGTAGTGCTATGCCCAAACATGGATAAATAAACGGGAAAACATTTTTTAAAAATGAAACTATTCTGTAAAACAAATTTAAAAATATAAGCCACAAAATAACTCTGATTAGCATATGGCTAAATAGTATGTCAGATGATAAAGAAATTACAGATCATGCTGCTTTGCATTCTCACATGGGAGTGGGAGCTGATATGCAGGGCCCTGAGTGTAGGCTGAGGTCTGTGTTACGTCAGCGCTGCGATCTCTCCCCCTGCCAGAACCAGCGGGCTGGCAACAACAGCAGAGCCAAGGACTGCTCCTTCTCATGGTTACACCTACTAGCCTTGTTTGAGAATTTCAGGCTTGGTGTGTTCAGGAGTCCTGGGTTCCACAGAAACAGCGACTCCACCTGGAAGCACAGTTACGTGTAATAAAACAGAAACAGGATGCCACAGTCATTTAGGGTTGGTCAGGCCATTGAGTCAGCAGTCCAGAAAGCAGGTCTGTACTCTGGCCAAGATAATTAACTCCGATGAGGAGGAAATCAGGTTACTGCCACACAACACAAGACTGTGAAACCCAGGGCTTCCCTGGGTCACTTCAGAATCTTCCCTGGCCCATCAGCAGCAAACTGCAGCAAACTATCCAAAATGAGGCCTTCAAGGTCTCAAGTCCTTCAGGAAAGCAGTACTGGGTCACCACATGGGTAAAGAACACCGCTCAGGTAAAGTTGCAGAAGAGTTAAGGGGAACTTGGGGGAGGGGGGCAGGAAAGTACTATGATGATGAGGAAGGAAGGCGATGTGACCAGTACAGAATCAGGGACCTACGGAGCCATGTTTTATGTCACTGTTTTGTTTCCAAAGCCTCTTCTTGTTTTCTTCATGTGCCATTATAAGAAAAGCAACAGTGACAGCTAACCTTCAGGTTCTCAGTAGGAATCTGACCATATTGGCATCATTTCTGGTAAAGTGGCTGGTGGAATTTCTTACATCCCCTTTATTGGGTTTCAACCATGAAAATACAGAGAGTGATGGGAGGAAAAACTGCTGGAGACCTTCCAGTGCACTGCACACCCACTCTCGTCCTTTCTCCACGCTTTGTCTTGAACAAGTGACATGTAGACACAGCATCAAAGGTCTCTCTTGTACTTCAAATACGGTTGGGTGTGGCTAGTGGCAAACCACAGCAGGAGTTAGGAAAGAACAAGGAGAATAAGGTTACATACCTACTTTCCCCATTCCTCCCTGTGTCCCACAAAGATTATTGCTACTCTTCCTCCGACTCCAGCAAATGCTCCCTCACCTCCTTTCTTAAGATCTAAGAGTACCAACAATCCCATTGTCATTATCCAAGGATATCAGACCCACACCTTTGTAAACCAAGGATATAAGATTCACACAATCCCCCTTAAGCTATCTTTTTTTTAAAAAATTTTAATTTATTTTATCCCTTTAATCACTGTACATCTGCCATATGTTTTCAATGACTATCTCGACCAATAGAAGTAGTATGAAACGTGGGTCCAGCAGATGGCATAATGGTTACATTGCTGGACTCCCGTGTAGGCAAGCGCAGTTGAGGTTCCGGACCCCATGAGGCTTAAACCTCATGTCAGGGCGTGTGTGCATGCATGCCCAAGATCCTAGAGAAGAATGGAGGAGAAGGGATTGCGGTGTGGACAATCTCCCTGGGGGATGATTTCTCACTTTCTGCCTGTCTCTCTTGTGAATGCACCTACCCTATAGCAAACATCTTTCACTCGGGGGAAAAAAAAAGTAGCATGAAACAACTGAAGACACTTTTCCTTTAGAATTGCCAGAGGGTGCATAGGCTCACCAGAGACAGAGAAAGATGGAAAAAGTACCTCTCAACTGGGGCATGGTCATGCCACCATCTCTTTCCTCCATTTCTCCATCCCATCAGGATTTGGGGCACACATGCACATGCACCCGGCATGTCTTTTGTTTGGGCACAGATACCTACAGAGGGAAGATGATGCGAAGGCCTAGAAGAAGACAGACATCTACAAAGAGAGAGGCATCAGGAAAAACGCCCTTGATCTCGAACTGCTAGCCTTCAGGTTGTAAGAAAATAAATGGTTGGAGCAGCCATCTGGTCTATGGTACTGTGTTATGGGAGCCCCAGCAAACAAATACACCCCTTTAGGTTCCAGAGGAAGGGTCACCCTGCCAACACTGAGACCCTAGAAGTCTGGTCTCCAGAATTGTGACAAAATGCATTTCTATTGTTAGACACCTTGCTTGTGGCACTTTGTTACAACAGCCCTGGGAAAACAACACAATCACGTTTTCATTTTCTATCGTAGGAGTCCTGGGGAACAGTCATGAACTTGAATTAACAAACCACCAACACTATATCTAGATTACTCAATTCTTTCTTGCTTTCTTTTTTTTTTTAAGACAAGGTCTCATGATGTTGTGATCCTCCTGCCTCAGTCTCACAAGTAGCTGGGACTACAGGGCACCCACTTTTAGAGAGGGCCGGGTTCAAACCCAGGCTGCCATGCGGCTTCAGTCTGCTGAGTGGCAGTGTCACCAGCACATCTTGCATGCCTGGGCCTAATCATTGTTCTGGGGGGTCATTTCAGAAGTTGCATACAGTCATTAGAGAGAGACAGAGAGAAGGGAAATGAGAAATCACCCCCCAGAGGGTATGGACACCCCACAATCCCTCCTCCTCCATTCTCTTCCTGGGATTTTGGGCATGCACGCACATGCAACCAGTGTGATTTTCAAACTGTCAGGTCCGGAACTCAAACAACAGTTGGCCATGTGGGAATTCACCACCTTAACCACCAGGCCACCTGCTGGCCCAGAGCTAATCTTCTTAATTACACTTTAGTTACTCCTTTTAGTTCAACTGTCTCTCTCTCTCTCTCTCTCTCTCTCTCTCTCTCTCTCTCTGTCTTTTAAGAAATATTTTTGCTATAGGTCATGGAACTTGCCAGAAAGACAGAGAGAGACAGAGAGTCAGAAAGCAAGAAATCCTCTTCCTGGGAGGATGACCATGCCACAATCCTTCTCCTCTATTCTCCTCTCCAGATTTTGGGCACACACACACACATACACACACACACACACACACACACACACACACACACACGGCGGGTGTGAGTTTTAAGCTGTTGGGTCCGGGATTCAGCTACCAGGTCTGGGACTCAAATGGCAGTAGGCCATGTGGGAGTCCAGGGATATAACCATTATGCCATCTGCTGGTCCCAGTCCAATTCTCTTTTAACAGATGTGGCTCCAGCATCCTGAGAAGTTGTAAAATATCCACTCACGTTCATGGGCACAGATGAACCAGAAGTACAATGTGAGTCAGACATCTTGGCTCATAACAGAGCGACTCTTCCAATGAAGTCTGGGTTTTACTTTGGTCCTACCACTTTATGCCTCTGCCTTGAACAAGACTTACACTCTTTGAACCTCAGGAGCATATAATGATTTCCTAATTAACACCCGTGAATGATTAAGATCCATGAGCAGCACAGGTTACCTGCTGGACAGATGCAAACTGCTGTTCACCTTAGCCCAGGCGTGCAGCAGCGACGCAGCTGGGCCCACGCAGGAAGAGCCCCTGAGCACGCTGGGCACTTGTATGCCCACGACCCAGGCCAGCAGGGACTGGGGTTGGATAAGCCGGTGAGGACCTTGTTGGGGGTGCTGTCCCTTCTCTCTTCCTCATGGAAGAAATAAATAAACATGCTCTTTAAAAATTGCTCCATGCTGACTCTGGGTTGACTTGAAGGCCCTGTTTCTATCTGTGTGCAGATGCCAAGAAACCCTTAAACCAGTAAAACTCTCCTTTTTTAAGAAGTTGTAGAGCAGAAGGCATAGGTAATAGAAATGGACATCTTTCCTATTTGTTTTGGAGTATATTTGGTAACAAGATTCTCTACAATTTTATTTTCACTGTCTCATTCAGCTTAGTGCCAGTGCTGCCAATTACAATTAAAACACGCTGATGCTAACCTCCCAGGGTAGAAGTGGAGCTCTCCACCTCAATTCAGATGAAACCCCAATGGCGCAGGAAGAAAACTGTCCCACTCTGCAAAGAAAGATGCCAGATTATTTCAAGGCTTCTAGAAAAGATGGCAAAAAGCTGGGGTTTTGGTTTAACTGTTAATCTAACACCTACCATGAGGTGAAGTAGAACTTTTAATTTTCAGTAACAAATCCCTGAGTGTAACATGTTCTATTATAATACTATTTCTCAAATATAAACAGGTCAAACTAAAATTCCAGAAAACCATCTGTTCCTTTTAATTGAGGTCTCATTTATTCATTCAACAAATATTTATTGAGGGCCTACTGTGTCTCAAGCACTATTTACATGCTGGGAATACAGCAGTGAACAGGACAGTAAAAAATAAATCTTTATTTTATTTTTTTTCTCTGAAAATTATTTATTGGCTTGAAGGACTGGAAATAAGTCATTTTTGTTTTCTAACCCATTAAGTCCTGACTTCTCTATAGTTACTTTATACTTTTTCTTGCAAATTGAATAATTCTTCCTTTCTTTTTTCTTTTCTTTTTATAGAACCTTTTTTTAAAATTTATTCATTTTCTACATTAATTCACTATACACCATCACAACACACAAATGAATTTTCCATCCAAAATACACTGTGCATTGACTCAATCAAGCACATCAACATACATGTTCTCAGCAAATAATTTTCCAATTCTTATGTCCTGCATACCTTGCCTTTTGTTTTGCCATCCTTGATTCCCCATCCCCC
>NW_006204127.1:1571145-1574694 GCF_000334495.1 Tupaia belangeri chinensis
GGCGCAGGCCCAGGCCCGCCGCTGCCCCCGCGCAAGCCCAGGCCCCATAAATCTTTATCTTTAAGAGCTTACATCTGGTGAAGGAGAAAGAAAAATGGACAAGACAGAGAAATAAAATATTTCTAATGACAGATGTGATAATGCTGAGATGAAAAATACAGCAGAGAAGAAAGAATCTAACCAGGAATGTAGCCAGGGCAGAAAGCCCATGGCAGGGTGGAGAGATGTGCGAGAAGACAGGAAAGTGAGGAGGCAAGCCTTGCAGGTTCCTGGGCGAGGGACCGTAGAGCAGCAGAAGCAGCCACACAGCATCCCGAGGCCAGAGTGTCTCCTGAAGACCAGGAATGGGCCCCCACGACTGGGCAGAGAAGCTCGGGGAGAGCAGCAGAGGCGGTCAGACTGGGCGCGGAGGCTGCAGAAGGGGTCCACGGCGGTGACAGAGCCTCCTGTAACAATCGGGTTCTCCAAAAATAAGCACAGCACCTCTTGCCTCACAGCTCGTGGTGCATCCTGGCCTGGCAAGAACCATGTCATTTGTGCTGTGATTTTTAGTTCCTGGGTCTCTAAATAGAAGGAACTGGTATTTAAGAATTATTTGTAATACTGAGGGAGAAGTTGTTTTAGGAAGAGTCACTTGAAGGTCTTTTCTTTTTCTTTCATTAGAATGTCCAAAAACTTTCTGAAGTTAATCCTTCAGCAATTTCAATCTTCTTGTCATCTTAACCTCACTATTGTCCTTTTTACAGCAAGCATCTGGGCTGCTGCACAAATTGGGAAATATGAAAAATTACTTACCCATAATATATATTTTATAAATTATGGCAAGCAAGAGCTATATATATCTTGATTATGGGGAATTACCGAGTTTTCAGTGTAATCAAATATTCCCACTGCAAACATTTGGGAAGGAAAGAGGCAGTGACGTCAGATGGGTTGAACAAGCATCTGGGTAAGTGACAAGACCTGGTGCCGTCCACAACTCCCACAAGCAAAATGAGGGAAATCATCCTGAAAGCAGGGTGGCCGCACAGAGTGCCTGAGGGACAGATGTTAGTCACAGATTTGCAAAAGGAATTAGAAGCATGGCGTCTGGGAGGAATACAAGAGTGGCATGACCCTCCGAGAGGTCCAGCAGACCGAAGTCGAAGACGGGCTGGGGCTTTTTTGAATAAACAGGCTGAGACAGTAAAAGGGGCCTTTTAATTTGGTCTGACAAAAAGCTTTAAAACGAGGTACCACATCGAGTATTAGAACTCGAAATAAATGAAGCTATACCAGTAATGCCCCTGCTTGCTTAGAAAAAAATGCAAACTTCTTTTTTTTTTTGGAGAGATTTTCACTGTAGGGCACGTGCGCTCGCCAGACAGACAGAGACATAGAGACAGAAAGCGAGAAATCACCCCCCAGGGGGGATGGTCACGCCACAATCCCTTCTCCTCCATTCTCCTCTCGGGATCTTGGGCACGCACGCACACGTGCCTGGCGTGAGTTTGAAGCCACCGGGTCCGGGACACAAACCGCGGTCGACTACGTGGGAGTCCAGCGACATAGCCATTACGCTAACTGCTGGTTCCCAGAAAAAAATGCAAACTTCTAAGCATGGAGAAAACATGGTCACAACAACAGCATCAAATTTAATTAAATAATTGTCAATAGTTATTTGGGGAATTACAGTGAACTAAAATTATAACAGAAATCTAGACAGAAGAAGACACTGCCTCGGTAAGAGCTGTGCCTGTCCCACGTTGTGACTCCTCTGTGTCCACGCTCTGTTGTCCATACCCCACTTCTCACTGTACACATAGGCCTGCCTGGGAGAGGTGCACAGCTCCTTCTCCAAAAGTTCTTAGTCCTCCGATGAATCTCTATGTCCCAACTACACACCACGTATAGATAGACAGGTAGATGCTAGATATAAATGTTTTTGAGAGATTTTTGCTATACGGCACGTGCACTCATTGGAGAGACAGAGAGACAGGAAGTGAGAAATCACCCCCGGGGGGATGGCCACACCGCAATCCCTTCTCCTCCATTCTCCTCTCGGGATCTTGGGTACACACATACAGGACCTGACATGAGTTTCAAGCTGCCAGGTCCAGGACGCTCATAGCAGTCCATCACGCAGGAGTCCAGCACCTTAACCGCTCCCCACCTGCTGGTCCCATACCACACATATTTTTAAAAACAAAGAGTCTTCATCTTCTACTTCTTACAAACGTGCATTTCTCCAGTGTTCTTAGCCAAACATCTACTGTCTTTGACCCTCACCCGCCTGGCCATTACTCCCTCCACACTTGTAGGCCCGCAGGCTTTGCTTCCAAGTCCTTCTTCCTCCCCAGCCCTCATGCCCCTCCCTGTTCTGTTATCGCCCTCTGCTGCTAAGTAAGGTGCCTCATTGCTCTCCTTTTCTTGTGAGAGAAAATTCCAGCTTTGAGTCTCAGCTCAAAACAAACCTTCAGGTGGGCAGCATGGAGAGTGTCTTACCTCCTGAGAAACGCTCCTCAGTAGCCTCTCCAACAGGGCTTCCCCAGCCTGTGAGCGGCCCTCTGGGAACGATCTCACAGAGCCTGTTCTAACACTAGCATTTTGATCCGTAAAATGCAATGTAGAAATTAGGGTATCCTGTAAACTCTAGTGTCTTTTCAGTGAAGGGAAGAATAACAGAGAAAAGATATAGATTGGTTTATTTTCCAATCAGTGCACCTGAAGATTCTTCTAAGTTTCTTCTCTCTTTTCAGGGTGCAGGAGTCATAAATTCATGTTATTTGCTGTCAAATGCATCATTCTGGGCAAATTTCATATTGTCCACCATGAGAAGAAGGAGGTAATGCTGTTAGTGCTCACAATGCCACGGCACTTCAGAACCTGTTCATATTTTTTTTTTGACAGCTAAGTATTTACTTTTAAAAATATTTATTATTTTCTATTACATTTAATCCCATCTATCTTTATAGTGTATAACATTTCTTTTTCTAGCATGAATTACCATGCATATCAGTTAAGACAAAGACATTACTATACATATCATCAGCAGCAAATAGCTTTTCATTTTTTTCAGATCATTAGTAGTTTTTATTTTTTTATTCTTTATTTTTTTAACTTTTTTTTACATTTTTTTCTTTATTTATTTACATTCATTCACTGTACATCATTATAGCATACGAAATGAGATTTTTCCATTCAGAATACACTGTATATTGGTTCAATCAAGCACATCAACATATGTGTTATTGTCAACAAATAATTTTCCATTTCTTGTTTTCTGTATATTTTGCCTTTTTTCCCATCCTTGATTCCCTGTCTCACCCTCTGCCATCTCCCACCCTCCTCCCACACTGTGTCTGGTATCTATTGTTGCTTTCTCTGCCTCCTCCACACACATTTTATTGTTTCACTAAATATCTTAATGAATCTAAATATTTCCAGTAGCAAGCACAGCTGATATATACATATCCATGAACACAAGTCTGACTTTAGGCGTAAACTTCAGTGGGTAAAATGAACGTACTATAAAGTAGCACCTAGCTAGGGCTATATAGCTTACTGCAG
>NW_006204127.1:1575733-1585280 GCF_000334495.1 Tupaia belangeri chinensis
GGTGGATTTTTCTAGGCCAACCATTTTCTCTTCTACATTAGAGATTCTATTTTCTGTATGATCTAGTCTGCTTTTAATACTTTCAAGGGAGATTTTGACTTCTTGTATTATAGCCTTCATCTCTAACAGTTCCATCTGATTCTTTTGTAAAGTGTGAAATTCCTCTTTTAGATCTTGCATGAATTTCCTCACCTCCTGGAACTCTTCAACTCCTTTCTCCTTCCTCTTCACCAGTTCCTTGTCTCTCTTCTCTTCCATCTCTGTAAGCTTTGCCATTATGAATGTTCTGAATTCTTTATCAGACATTTCCATGACTTCCATTGAACTGTGTGTGGAGGAAGAGGAGTTATTCTTTTCCCTTGGAGGAGAGGTATTTTCCTGCTTCCCCATATTTCTTGTGGTCCTGCAGCGATTTCTAGTCATCTGGTGGATGGTCGGTTTCTTCCCATACTTGGAAGTTCAATCACGTGAGTTTTCTATGCTGGAGGCTGGCTGAATTATCAGTGGTACCTCTTCATTTCTCCATTTCTCCCAAAATGGCTAGATCGCAGGAGCCGTGGAGCTGTCTCTGGAAGACGGCCTGTTATGTTCAGAACCTATTCATATTTTTAAAATATATGTCTTCTTGTTTCTTTAGTCCTTTGATTCCATTTATTTAGTTAGTTTTGCTTCTAATTAACAAGAACTAACTGCATGGCCACATACATGCATATACACCAGTGTGTGTACACTGATATTTTGATAGATGCATACGCTCCTGAAACCGTCGGAGTAATAAGCATATCTATCACCTTAAATATTTGTCATTTCTTTGTGTAACATTTTTTTTTTTGCAAGCCAATTTTTACCTCTTCATTTCTTGCATTTGAAATACTCTTCAGTGACGTCCTTGGCCTGAGATTCCTTGCCATAGGCCTTAACTACTACACAGCTGCAACCAACCACTTTATGAGGTTTTTCCTCTGTCAATTTCACAGAGGCCTACCCATTGTCCTAGTTTCTTGTTGTCATCAACCTTAATCAGGCTGATTTGGTGTTCAGCACAAAGGGCCTCCACCAATGTGACATGCATGGGTACATCACAGTTGGATGCAAGCACACAGGGGTGTGAATAGAACTTTCAGTTACCTTGATAGTGAAATGTAAAAGTCCAGATGCTTCTACAACACGCTTGAAATTCCATTAACGTTTTGAAAAATGAGGCTCTGCACCTGTAATCCTCTCCTTTAGCTATTTTTTTTTTGACAGGTTTTTGCTATAGGGCGCATAGGCTTGCCAGACAGACGGAGAGAGACAGAGAGACAGAAAGCAAGAAATCACCCCCCAGGGGGGATGGCCACGCCGCAATCTCTTCTCCTCCGTTCTCCTCTCGGGATCTTGGGCACGCACGCACACGCTCCCGGTGTTGAGTTTTAAGTCACCGGGTCTGGGACGCGAACCACAGTCAACTACATGGGAGTCCAGCAACATAGCCATTACGCTAACTGCTGGTCCCTCCTTTAGCTATTTTGAAATGCACAATACAATATTATTATTGCAGTCACCTTACTGTTCAAGGAAACACCAGAACTTCTTCCTCTTGTCCCACTGTAACTTTAACCTGTTGACCGATGTCTCCCCTGTTCTCTCCCACCACTCTCCACCTCCAGCCTCTGGTAACCGATGGTGGCCACAGCATTATTCCTGAAACCACATCCTTCATGAATGCTGGCTTCTAATGATGCTCACGAAAAGTATCACTGTGCTCCATTCCCAGTGCCCACAAATGCAAGTCTTACTCAGAGGATGCACAAAATTGCAACTGTTCTCTGGTTATGTTAACTTTACTGTTCAGAACTGGATGATATAAATATAAAACACATCCTCCAACCTCGTGTCATCCTTGAGGTCTTCGTGCTGAGTGTGATCACCACATTCCTGCACTGTAATCCCTCCAGGCTGACCACACTGCCGCTTTCTGTGTGCTTCCACGTGTGGAGAAGATAAAAGGAGCAACCCCATCAGGCCAACATCCCTCCCCTGTGTGCAGTGCAGCTGAAGACCGAGCCAGAGAGCACGATGTCACACAAGTCAGAGCGAGAAGGGAGTCACCTGGGATGGCTCGCTGACCCTGCAGAGCAACAGCCTAGAAATCTTGAGAGAAGGCAGACATGGGCAACATGGGGCAGCCAACATAAGGTAGGAAGTCTGTGGAGGGAATGGGCAACTACTATGAATGCCAAAAGCAGAGAGGTCCTGGGTAAGGGCATCTGTTTCCAATTCTATTGCCTTCAAGGGTTGCCAACTTGAGGGGACTCTGCGATCATGACAGGAACAGGCAAGAGCCCACTATGGATCCATAGGCATGGCTGAACTCCAAGGGACAGGAGTGGACCAGAGAGACTCCAGGGCCCTGACTTTGTCCTGGATGCAGCACGTGTGTAAGTTACCAGAATGGCTGGATCCCACATGGCTGACTATGTGGTTCAAGTCCTGTGCTCAGAGGCTTGAGAAACAAGACAAGCTCATGCCCTAAACCCTGAAAGGAAGGAGAAATGAAGAAGGGATTATGTTGTAGGAGATACTCCTCGCTCCACCCCCTCACCCAAATCTCTTTCTGGCAAGTGGACTCATCCTTTGGAAAATTAAAGTACACACACACACACACACACACACACACACACACACGCACACACATATATATAGTCCTTGGAAAAGTCATGACACATTTTTGTATAGAAAAACACACTATGACTTTTCCAATGACCCAATAGTGATTAGTTACTCAGAAAGAAAGTTATCCAGAATAATCATGGGAGCACTAATAGCCCACCCCTGTTTTAGCTCACAAAGGAAATACTGTGTGGACTAGCAGGTGATCAGTTTACCAAGCTACCCTTCTGCAATCAGGGCCTAGCTGCCTAAGCCCAGCAACGGAACCCCAGAATACTCTCTCAAGTATATGGTGCTTGGTTCCTCGGGATATCTGGTCAACCTCTCTGTAAGATGGAGAGCTTCAGACACTAAGTGGAAGGAAATGGGACTAGGGCCCATCACGTCACAACAGAGGTCTGTAGCACCCTGAGTGGATGGTACTACCAGCCTCTGGACAATTTCAGGCATCAGAAAGGACTTAGAAAAGTTCAAGGAAGACACAGGGCATGGCAATTCATGAGACCAGGGCAGAGACCACACTCACCCACCTATAAGGCCCCACTTGCCGTCCCCAACACAGAAGCTCATACTTTCAGTGTGCTGTGCCCAGAATCATGCAGCATCCACATGCATGTAAAAGCTATCTGTGACTTTGCACCAGGAAATCACATACGTCAGTGCTTCTCACTCCTCTACAAAATAGCCATGTGTTCCACAGCTGAATAATTTGGAAAAATAATTATCATTTAATCTCACTATTTACTTTGTTATTGATGATAGTGAAGTCAAGAAAAGGCTCAGTCCCTTGCAATTTCACCTCCATCTCCACCTCTATCTCCCCAGCCTCTCCCATCCTCACCACTCACATTCTGCCACTAACCAGGTTCTCAAAGATAGGCTGGCCTCCCCACCGCATCGAGTGTCGTGGCCTTGACTTTCTCAGTGCAGTACAAGACTGCTCACCACTGGTGTTCAATCAACACTTTATGAACAAACGCCCCCAATTCCCATCCCACAGATGACTCCGAGAGTTCATTTAGCTCAGTTCTGCAATCCACAGGGCAATGATACAGCAGAAGTTTATTACATTAAGAACATGACAAACTAGGTTTCAAAACCAAGAGAATACGGGAATAAGAGCCTCAGTGCTGACCCCAGTGATGGGATAAACAAACAGGCAGCTGTAATCACCCAGTGTAATCCTATTAATCACAACAGCCCAGAATGAAATAGGAGACAACGGAGACTACTGCAGCAGCGCTAAATTAACTTCCTCCGCCGCTGTCACACAGGAGGAAACGATTCATCATATTGAAGCCTGCAGCTCATTTTCCACATGAAAAATGAACTCAAGTACAATTTAATGAATCCTCAGAAAACAGGTATATTTCCATAATGTTTAGGGCTTTGTTTTAAAAAAAAAAAATTCAAGCACTTCCTGGATAATCAAAGACTGTGGCACTGGCCTAGATGGAGTTCATGCGGAAGGTCCTGTCAGCCTTCCCTGGCAAGTGTGTATCTCCTGCTGTAGGCCTTCCATGTCTCATGGCATGTGCTGATGAGCTCCAGCCTCCAGTTGTCCTCAAGACCTACCCCAGATAGAAGACGTAGCAAACTTGCTATGGTCGTTCTCAAACTCCATGGCCAATCCTGAAGTCACATTTGGGCTACAGTCATTTTGCTTAGTGACGAAGGCTTTTGGAGCTTTCGAAATTTCAAGGACATTTTACGCTATTTTCAAAGATGGCAGCTAGCAGCAAGGACCACGGTCTACAGTGAGGGCTTCTTTAGAACACACGAATAGTAAACTGAGCCTTGAAGGGAAGGGAGGACGTGCCCAGACAAAGATGGAGACATGGAAGGAAGAGCTTCCTGGAAGACCTGGAGGTGGGGGACAATAGCAGTTGCTATATATAGTCAGGGCAGTTTAGAATACTTCCGTGCATAAATTTGTGCTCTTTAAATAAAAAATTTAAAAACAATCCATTTTTATCAAAAGGTAGCCTATTGAAAATTATTTTAAAATGAGAGAACTGGGCTAGCAGGTAGTGTGGTGGACTCTCACACTGCCAGCTGTGGTTCGAGTTCTGGACCTGGAGACTTGAAAATCATGTCAAGTATGTGCAAGCACACGCGCATCCAAAATCCCAGGAGAAGGGATTGCAGCATGGCCATCCCCCTGAGGAACTGATGTCTCACTTTTTTTCTCTCTTTCTTTCCAGCGAGTGCACGCACCCCATGGGGGAAAAATAACTTAAAAACGAGAGAATTCACCATTTCCCCTCGTTTTCTAGGCTTATACATGCCATGTGGATTTTATGTGTGACTCACTTGAACACAGTATCCCTCTGTAGCACGCATTAGCACGGAGGACGAGGTAGCGAAAACGGCTGTTGGCCCTCAAGTCGGAGCTCTGAGCTCAAGGACTGGCTCCAGGGCCGACCCCTGGATGGCTTCTGCTAAGCCTGGAAAACGATTCCCACCCAACGTGAAAGGGAATGGACTGGCTCTCCCCCAGTGTGGCCTTCAGTAGTGTTCGCTGAGGACTCCCCCGCAGTGACACATTTTTGTATAGAAAAACACACTATGACTTTTCCAATGACCCAATAGTGATTAGTTACTCAGAAAGAAAGTTATCCAGAATAATCATGGGAGCACTAATAGCCCACCCCTGTTTTAGCTCACAAAGGAAATACTGTGTGGACTAGCAGGTGATCAGTTTACCAAGCTACCCTTCTGCAATCAGGGCCTAGCTGCCTAAGCCCAGCAACGGAACCCCAGAATACTCTCTCAAGTATATGGTGCTTGGTTCCTCGGGATATCTGGTCAACCTCTCTGTAAGATGGAGAGCTTCAGACACTAAGTGGAAGGAAATGGGACTAGGGCCCATCACGTCACAACAGAGGTCTGTAGCACCCTGAGTGGATGGTACTACCAGCCTCTGGACAATTTCAGGCATCAGAAAGGACTTAGAAAAGTTCAAGGAAGACACAGGGCATGGCAATTCATGAGACCAGGGCAGAGACCACACTCACCCACCTATAAGGCCCCACTTGCCGTCCCCAACACAGAAGCTCATACTTTCAGTGTGCTGTGCCCAGAATCATGCAGCATCCACATGCATGTAAAAGCTATCTGTGACTTTGCACCAGGAAATCACATACGTCAGTGCTTCTCACTCCTCTACAAAATAGCCATGTGTTCCACAGCTGAATAATTTGGAAAAATAATTATCATTTAATCTCACTATTTACTTTGTTATTGATGATAGTGAAGTCAAGAAAAGGCTCAGTCCCTTGCAATTTCACCTCCATCTCCACCTCTATCTCCCCAGCCTCTCCCATCCTCACCACTCACATTCTGCCACTAACCAGGTTCTCAAAGATAGGCTGGCCTCCCCACCGCATCGAGTGTCGTGGCCTTGACTTTCTCAGTGCAGTACAAGACTGCTCACCACTGGTGTTCAATCAACACTTTATGAACAAACGCCCCCAATTCCCATCCCACAGATGACTCCGAGAGTTCATTTAGCTCAGTTCTGCAATCCACAGGGCAATGATACAGCAGAAGTTTATTACATTAAGAACATGACAAACTAGGTTTCAAAACCAAGAGAATACGGGAATAAGAGCCTCAGTGCTGACCCCAGTGATGGGATAAACAAACAGGCAGCTGTAATCACCCAGTGTAATCCTATTAATCACAACAGCCCAGAATGAAATAGGAGACAACGGAGACTACTGCAGCAGCGCTAAATTAACTTCCTCCGCCGCTGTCACACAGGAGGAAACGATTCATCATATTGAAGCCTGCAGCTCATTTTCCACATGAAAAATGAACTCAAGTACAATTTAATGAATCCTCAGAAAACAGGTATATTTCCATAATGTTTAGGGCTTTGTTTTAAAAAAAAAAAATTCAAGCACTTCCTGGATAATCAAAGACTGTGGCACTGGCCTAGATGGAGTTCATGCGGAAGGTCCTGTCAGCCTTCCCTGGCAAGTGTGTATCTCCTGCTGTAGGCCTTCCATGTCTCATGGCATGTGCTGATGAGCTCCAGCCTCCAGTTGTCCTCAAGACCTACCCCAGATAGAAGACGTAGCAAACTTGCTATGGTCGTTCTCAAACTCCATGGCCAATCCTGAAGTCACATTTGGGCTACAGTCATTTTGCTTAGTGACGAAGGCTTTTGGAGCTTTCGAAATTTCAAGGACATTTTACGCTATTTTCAAAGATGGCAGCTAGCAGCAAGGACCACGGTCTACAGTGAGGGCTTCTTTAGAACACACGAATAGTAAACTGAGCCTTGAAGGGAAGGGGGGACGTGGCGAGACCAGACAAAGATGGAGACATGGAAGGAAGAGCTTCCTGGAAGACCGGGGGGTGGGGGTGGGGGTGGGGAGACAAGCACCCTGTCTGCATTCAATATGTATAGGCTGTCTGCATTCAATATGTATAAAATAATGGTGGTTAAAAATAACAGTTGCAAAATACAATAACAATAGCAGTTGCTAGATATAGTCAGGGCAGTTTAGAATACTTCCGTGCATAAATTTGTGCTCTTTAAATAAAAAATTTAAAAACAATCCATTTTTATCAAAAGGTAGCCTATTGAAAATTATTTTAAAATGAGAGAACTGGGCTAGCAGGTAGTGTGGTGGACTCTCACACTGCCAGCTGTGGTTCGAGTTCTGGACCTGGAGACTTGAAAATCATGTCAAGTATGTGCAAGCACACGCGCATCCAAAATCCCAGGAGAAGGGATTGCAGCATGGCCATCCCCCTGAGGAACTGATGTCTCACTTTTTTTCTCTCTTTCTTTCCAGCGAGTGCACGCACCCCATGGGGGAAAAATAACTTAAAAACGAGAGAATTCACCATTTCCCCTCGTTTTCTAGGCTTATACATGCCATGTGGATTTTATGTGTGACTCACTTGAACACAGTATCCCTCTGTAGCACGCATTAGCACGGAGGACGAGGTAGCGAAAACGGCTGTTGGCCCTCAAGTCGGAGCTCTGAGCTCAAGGACTGGCTCCAGGGCCGACCCCTGGATGGCTTCTGCTAAGCCTGGAAAACGATTCCCACCCAACGTGAAAGGGAATGGACTGGCTCTCCCCCAGTGTGGCCTTCAGTAGTGTTCGCTGAGGACTCCACCGCAGCTAAGGCAGCCACACCTCGAGGAGTTGGCTTGTTCCTTCTCACAGCCGCGCATAGGACTGGCATGGCCCTCCTCTCACGTGTGCAGAAGCTAAGGCTCTGGGGTCAGGCGCAGGCCGGCCCTCCCCGACCCTGCCCCACTTGGTCTCTGGGGGTGCTGGCTCCTGCGGATGCCGCTGAGCGTGGGAGACGGAGGTGGCTTTCCTCAGCAGACCCAGGTGTCCGGGATGTACAGATGTGTGATGGTTAGACAGAGACACAGGTGTAGACACACGTCCTATTGCGTCTCTTCCCAGGAGTTTTGACTGATAAAATATCACATATCACGTTTCCAGCCAAATAAATGGGTGCATGTGAGCCTGCACACGTGTGAGCTTGCGTGTGTTGCTGTTGCGTGTAGACTGGCTGCTCAGGGGCCCGGGAGGAATGGTCCCAAATGGCTCAGCAGCACCGCGACTCTTGGAGATGACGTGGGTGGTTTGCCTCCTGCCCACGGAGCAGCTGCAGTGAAGAAGCCCCGCGTTCGAGCTCTGTGCACTGCAGCTCCGCAGCGGGGCGAGCTGACGCCTGCGGGCAGCCCCGTGTGACGCCCTGGCCCCAGGACGGCCGCCCCACGTGCGGGCAGGTCGGCGGCCCTACCAGCCTAGGCCACTGAGGAGCTGGGCGACTTCGGGCGGGCCAGTCACCTCCGAGCTTCCTCGGCCCCAGCGCGATGGTCGCAGCACTGCCTGTGGGGACGGGGGTACACACACGGGAGAGTGTGCAGTCTGCGGCCGCGCGGGCTGGGACGAGGGTGCAGGGCGTTCCTGGTTCCCTGCGGGCTAGGGCGCCACAGCGGCCCTCGGTGACCCCGCCTCTGAGCACGGGCGAGGCCTGATTCCTGCAGGTCCTCTGCTGGGCCCCTCCCTGATGTGTGCGGCCACGTCCACATCCACGCTGACCACGGCTGGACTTCACTGTTCTCCAGCCCTTTCCACAGGTCCATGTGGCCACCCAGATGCCTTTTGCCACTAGTAAAAATACAGTGTCCAGGGGGGTTACGGTGCTGGGCTCCTACACGGCCAACTGCCACTCAAGCCCCAGACCTGGTGTTTGCTTTCTCTCTCTCTCTCTCTCTCTCTCTCTCTCTCTCTCTCTCTCTCTCTCTCTCTCTCTCTCTCTCTCTCTCTCTCTCTCTCTCTCTCTCTCTCTCTCTCTCTCTCTCTCTCTCTCTCTCTCTCTCTCTCTCTCTCTCTCTCTCTCTCTCTCTCTCTCTCTCTCTCTCTCTCTCTCTCTCTCTCTCTCTCTCTCTCTCTCTCTCTCTCTCTCTCTCTCTCTCTCTCTCTCTCTCTCTCTCTCTCTCTCTCTCTCTCTCTCTCTCTCTCTCTCTCTCTCTCTCTCTCTCTCTCTCTCTCTCTCTCTCTCTGTCTTTCTCTGGTGTGTGTGTGTGTGTGTGTGTGCCATACAGCACATTTTAATTTTAAAAACTAGTAATTCGAGGCTGGCAGGTGGCATGGTGATTAAGGGCACTGGACTCCCACATAGCCAACCACAGTTCAAGTCCCAGACCTGGGACTTTCTCACTTTTCCTCTCTCTGTCCTTCTCTGGTCAAATTTAAATAAATAAATAAAAATAAATAAGATAATTCTTTTAAAAAATAATAATTCATAAAACTAAATAAATCTTTTTTTAAAACAAGTGCCCCTGACACTGGTGCTGTCACTCCCAGGTGGTCTGTCGCACAGGAAGGCCTCAGCCTCCGAGCTGTGGCACC
>NW_006204127.1:1588465-1609650 GCF_000334495.1 Tupaia belangeri chinensis
CAGCCACTGACGACTTGTAAGCAAGCGCTGCTGACACGCTGCGTCACGCCCCGATCGCTCCTGCAAAATTAAGCCCGCGGTTACATTCCCTTCCTGGCTCTGAGCGCTTATGCTTTCTATTCCCGTTGTGTCCACGCCTGCAGGTCTGCTATTGCGAAGGTCACAGAGCCCTCCGAGCCTTCTTACGAGCAAAGACGGCAACAAAAGACCGCTATCAAACACGAGCTGCCTGCCCTCTCCCCGCAGGACTCTTCATGCTCATGGAAGCAGATGGTAATTTTATGATGGATCGAAACTGGTGAGTAATTGTCCAGGGAACCAAAAGACGAGGACATGTTCTGATCTCAAAAATCCAAGAATAATTCTTTAAATAGCATAAATTATTCAACAGCTGTCCAAGCCACTCTTCAGGCGGCTGTGGTGGCCCTACAGGAGGGTGCCACTCCGTGCCGAGGCCAGGGCAGGCGTGCTAGCACACCTGTAGTCCTAGCTAGCTGGGCAGCTGGGGCCGGAAGGGTCACGGTTTGGTGAGTCCTCGTCAGAATTACTCTCTCTTCTTCGCCTTCCCACCCATGAATTCTCTCTCTCTACTGGATTGTCAGAAAAGTCAGGATGCATTTTTGCATAGGAAAACATAGAAATATATACATCATGACTTTTGCGATGACCCAGTAAAAAAGTCTCCTACCACTTGCTATAAAATCTAAACCGGATAAAGACTGAGTAGAAATTTACCAAATTCAAAAGCTTCAAAGAAATGCCACGTGTAAGTCTGAATGGCTCAACGTGTCAAAGGGAGCCTCAAACACATTGGCAATCATCAGCAATATCTGCATGAAGCCATGGATATGCCTAGGTGGGTAAACAGCAGTCCTCAGGATACAACTAGTTTCTCGGACCCTCTTTCTTCACACAGTAGATGAGGCAAACACTAACCTGATCCCAAATTATTAACAACGGATATTAGGAGAGATAAAGGAAATCTTGACATGCTTTGTCCTTTATAGTTAAAGAATTCTGTCTCCAGATTTCTGTCGCTCTCTGGTGAGCACATGCACTTTCTGGCAACTAAAGAGAGAAAAAGAAAAAGAAAGAAAAAAAGAAGAAAGAAAATTCTTTAAAAAAAAAAAAATCCAGATTCTACAATGGCTCCTCATTTAATGTACGGGTCACTTTCATCAGCTCATTAGAAAAACTTGGGTTGTTTGAAAACCGTGCCTTCGCTCTCTGCAGAGGTGTCCGCTGTTTTCTCGACACTCGTGCTCTGTCCTCTGGCAATGGCTCTCTGGTTTTGTCATAGGGATCCTCTTCCCTCCCACTCTCGCTCTCTGTGATGTGGGGAAACTGGACTTCCCCTCTTGGCTCCTTGGGTGGGCATTTCTCAGACTTCACACCCTCGGCTCCTCCCTCTGTTCTGACAGCTCTGCTGTTCTCTGTCCTTGGTCACATGGCAGGATAGGACCTTGGCACAACGGTGGGTCCGTTAGAGTCCTGTTCCTGTGCAAGCACTTGCCAGCTGACTTACATCCCAGTTCCGAAAGCTCAAGAAAAAGATCCCAAAGAGCACATATTCATTCCACCATTATTACTGGCTCATTCCTCAAAATGTTGGCATTAAACACCAAAAAGAGAAGCTCTTCAGCCAAACGATGGCCCCAGGCAGCGTACCAGACTCCTTCCCTTGTAAGCACAGCCTTATCCCCTCCGTGCCAACATTGCCCAAAGCACCCAGAATGGCCATTCCCAAGTGCGGAGAGTTCACCTTGATTCAAACAAAGTGGAAAACCTTCAGAATCTACGTCCCAGCACCTACTAGGAAGAGAATCTGACATTTCCCCATCAACATGGGCAGTGCTGTCAGCTTCTGAGAGGGACCACAAAAGTCACCCAGAGGGCAGGCAGGATTTTCACAGAGCTACCTCACCAGCCTCAGATATGCAAATGCCTTCCCAAGGCTTTCGGGGGGTGAACCCGCAGAGAGAAGGTTAATTTGTTGCTTTTATTCCTTGCACATTGCTAGCCACGGTCTGAGGAACAGTATTGTGTAGGTGACAAATGGTGAGTATTTGCTTGAAAAGCAAGTAATAAGAAAAAAAGTTATTTGCATAAATTAGAAAAGTTTGAAACTTCCTTAAACATCTAAATTGTTGTCTACATTATGCTGTTCAGAGCATATTTTTAATAAACATAACTATATGGAATAATTCTAGGCTTAGTGAATTTAATGAAAATCTGACATCTTACTAAATTGATTCAGAGCAAAGAGAGTCCCAGAACGAAGGAGAATTAGAACCTCTCCACACCACGTTACCACAGAGATTCCATTATTGATAGGAATGCAGGTAGACATCAAATTATTTTTACATTATGAATATTTCACCAACCAACATTAGGAAGGGAAAGAAAATGCTATATGACATAATTGAGCAAATGCCTCCCCGGAAATCCCAGCAGTGAGCTAACAGCCTGTCCCTGCTGCCTGGTGAAAGCTTCCGATTGCCTGGGTTGTCACGTGACGAGAGCCTGATGCTTGGCACGCGTGGACACTGCATGAGGGTGAGGGCTGACCATAAAGCCACCAGCCACTGACGTGCCACTGCAGATGAGCAGACCAGCCAAGAACGGCCCAGCTGCCAATGCCCAGAGTCACCGGTACAATCACTCAACCACTCAGGGCCCAGGAGAGCATTCGTATTTGGTTCGTTTATTTTCTCAGCTGTACTGCTAGATTCTTCAACAGTGCCTGGCATAGACCAGGGCCTGGGTGTTCACCTGTTAAATAAGCAGAGGGGTTCTACCAGTGAGTCCAGCCTGAAGAGGAAGAGTCTATATCGATTTAACTTGTTATACACCGAGTCATTTTTCTACAAATCTGTTTCTAATCTAAACAATAAAAAATGCAAAAGGATAAAATACATATATTGTATATATTTAGACTTCCAAGAGAAAGGATAGCAGTCTGGAGCCGTTGTCCTCTAGGGGCGGTTACTAATTAGTTGTCTCTGGTACTAAAGGCGATCACTATAAGCCAACCCAAAAGAGGCCGCTTTGGCTTAGAGATTATTTCTGAAGTGAAGAAATTTGAGATTCAACAGATGCAGAAAGAAGCCTTTCTGGACTTGCCTTATCCCACTAAGAGCAGAAGCTGCTGAGAGTGAGCACTGCTGTAGGCCCCTTTCCTAGCCAAGTTCTGTAGTCATGAAGATGGGAAATCAACACTAAGATGGACCTGCACAGACAAACCCTCTAAGCAACCCTTATCTCCCATTGGTTTGCCCAAATATTCACCTTCCCACAATTTACTGCTCCTAGGAAGATGAACACCCTTCCTTCGTGTTGTCACATCTCCATGTTTACCACTCCTTTTTGGAAATGGCGCGTAAATGATGGGACCTACCACTTCTTTGGATCTTACTGCCTTTCTAGGAGGGCACCCATGGCATAAAAATCAATGTCCATTAAAATTTGTATGCTTTTCCTCCTGCTAATTTTATTTTTTCCAGGACCAGCAGATGGCATAATGGTTATTTTGCTGGACTCTCATGTAGTTGACCGCAGTTCGAGTCCCAGACCCAGAGGCTTACACTCATGCCAGGCATGTGTGGGTGCATGCCTAAGGTCCCAAGAGGAGAATGGAGAAGAAGGGATTGCAACGTGGCCATCCCTCCTGGGGGGTGATTTCTTGCTTTCTGTCTCTTTGTCTCTTCCTATCTTTTTGGCAAATATACACACCCTATAGCAAAAATTTCTCTATTAAAAAACAAACAAACAAAAAACTTTCTTTTCCCAATCACTTTGCAGGGTTCCAGCCAGTGGTCCTAAGAAGGCAGAGGAAGAAGAGCTCTTCTTCCTTCCCCACACCACCTTCTACTTTTCTTCTCCCCGTGACGACTGTCACTACACACCACTCCTTCGCGCGGTGACTTTAACTTGGGTAAGGACACTGAGCTCTGAAGTCACGCGTCTCCTCACTTAAATGAAGAACTATTACCCCAGAGTCTAGACCCCTGTCAGTCAGTGTAAGAAGTGGCGTTAAAGTGCAACAAGAGAGGCTTCAATGAAACATGAGGAAAAACTTCGGGTGGATAAGACACTGAAATGCAAGAAATGCTCCTATTTAGAGATCTTTAAAGTAAGAAAACAAACAAAAAAAATTGAAGCTTTTAAAAATCTTCTAAGGAGTCTGGTCTCGAGTGGTTTTCCAAGGTTCCTGTCTGCCCCCAGATCCTCCGTCACCACTCTTAAGAAACGTGTACCAGCTCAGCATCTGAAGTCAAGACATGAAGCAATTCAGACTCTGGCTGTTTGATAAATTAATTGATGTCTTTCAAGTTTCCAGGTACAAAAAATTAGCCAATATTTTCTCTGCACTAAGAGGATGAAAAAAAGATCCCATTACCATGTACAGACATAACACATTTTGAAGTAATATGCCCTCACTCCCGTGTGTATAACAGGCATTTTTCATCTTTTCAGAAATTATTTTAATTCTGTCTGGAAAATAAAACACAATTTAATATAGAGACTTCCTGTTTCTCCACCCACATATGTATTTGCATTTTCAGCCTTTAATTAGGCTTGCAATATAAAAAATGCTCTTTAAATTGACAGTCCTTTGAGATTAACTGCTTTATTCCTTTATGTATTTACTAGACTATCCCTAGAGAAGTATTTCAGGCCCAAAGTCCCATATATAATAGGTGAAAATAAAATAGAATTGGATTGATGTGTTTTAGCCAAAGCCCATGAGACCCATGTATTCTGCTATGTATTCTGGTCCATTTCTTTTTTGCTTTCTCTTTTTTTCTATCGGGCACAGAGGTAGAGAGAAAGTAAGAAACTCCTTTTCCTCCATTCTCCTCTTAGGACTTTGGACATGTACACTCGCATGCCCGCCATCTTTTTAAGCCACTATATCTAGACTCAAACCACAGTGGGACATGTTGGATCCAACACTTTAACCACCATGCCACCTGCTTCCCCTCTTCTTTCTCTCTCTCTCTTTGTTTTTAATTCACTAGAGAGAGAGGGAGAGGAAGGGAAAGAGCACACCGTGTGGGGTGTGGTTAGGCCACAATCCATTTTTCCATCTTGTTGGGATTCTGGATACACATGCATACGAGCCTGGTGTGTTTTTCAAGTCACAGGGGCGGGACTCACATCATGGTTGGCAGCTAAGTGGGTTGCAGCTCAGTTAACCACCAGAGCCTGCCCATTTGTTTCTTTGTTATTTCCCTTTATTCTTGCTCCATGTCCTTCCCTGGATGTTGTCATCCATGGTCAGTAACTGTCAACTCTTACTCAGAATTGCCTTTAGCCCAAACTGTTATTCTGAGTCCTAGACCCACCTTACAGCTGTCCACCCGACACGTGACACTGCACACCACTCCTTCACTTGGTGACTCTAACTTGGGTAGCAGCACGGAACTCCCTTTCAGACATTTTAAATGTCTCTAAAATCCACAGAATCAGACCAACACTCATGATCTATCTATTCTTAAACTCTCTCCCTCAAAATGTGTGGACTTTTCCCAGTGCTATATGTCTTCGGGACCTAGGACTGCCATTTATTCAGTGAGTAAACGCCGGTTCTTTAAGAGCTGCTCATTTGAGGGAGCTAGCAGGTAGTTAGGAGGTTAAGGCACTTGAGCCCACATGGCCAATTGTACAGTTTGAGTCTCAGACAAGGTGACTTGAAAATCACGTGTGCAGGACCAGCAGTTGGCATAATGGCTATGTCGCTGGACTCCCATGTAGTCAACTGCGGTTTGAGTCCTGGACCCGGTGGCTTAAACTCACGCCGGGCACATATGCGTGCGTGCCCAAGATCCCGAGAGGAGAATGGAGGAGAAAGGATTGCGTCATGGCCATCCTCCCGGGAGGGTGATTTCTCGCTTTCTGTCTCTCCGTCTCTCTCTTTTTTTCTTGTGAGTACACGCACCCTATAGCAAAAATCTCTCCAAAAAAAGAAAGAAAAAGATAAAAAATAAAAGAAAATCACATGCACATGTGTGTGCATGCATGCCCCAAAATCCCAAGGAGAAAGGTGGAGAAGGGACTGCAGCGAGGTCATCCCCGCTGGGAAGTGACTTTTCTTTCCTTCTTTCTTTCTTTCTTTCTTTCTTTCTTTCTTTCTTCCTTTCTTCCTTTCTTTCTCTCTTCCTTTCTTTCTCTCTTCCTTCCTTCCTTCCTTCCTTTCTTTCTTTCTTAGAATTGTTTATTTATTTAATTCCATTTGCTATTATTTTTAATTTGACCAGAGAGAGAGAGAAAAAGGGAGAGGGAGAAAATCAAGCCATCAACCATGGTTGACCATGTGGGAATTCAAGTCCTTTAGCCACCACGCCACCTGGTGGCCCAGGAGGTGACTTCTCACTCTCACTACTGATTTTACCTCCTGAAGTATCTTCAAATTCTACTGCCTATATTTCTAATAGCAATAGCCTAGTCCCCTGGGTACTCAGGCTATATTATATTTATTATTTTTATTTATTTATTTATTTATTTATTTATTTATTTATTTATTTATTTTAGAGAGAGAGAGACTTTTGCTATAGGCCACGTGTACTTGCCAGCGAGACAGAAAGTGAGAAATCATCCCCCGGGGGTATGGCCATGCTGCAATCCCTTCTCTTCTATTCTCCTTTCAGGATTTTGAGCACACACACAAATGTGCCTATTGTGAGTTTAAGCCGCCAAATCCAGAATTTGAACCATGTTCGACTACGTGGGAGTCCAGTGACATAAACATTAAGCCATCTGCTGGCCCCTTATTATTAATTTTTTTATTTAAGACAGAGCCACCTCTGATGCAATAGTGCCTCAGCCTCCTGAGTAGCCGGGATCATATCTACCACTGTACTTAACTTTAAGGGTGGGTGAGGAATCGAACCTGGCCTCCTGGTGGCCTCGGCCTGTGGTGCAGCAGTGTCTGAGCAGCTTGTGCTGCCATGACTGGGCCGCTGCTCTACTACCTCAGACTGGAATATCCATCTTATCGATCTTCTTGAACTCATCTTTGCCCCTTTTCAATCCATTTCCTCCCATGCAGATGATCTTTTAAAACCCAAATATACCCTTCTTCATCCTGATAAAGTTTTAAGAAAAAAAACAGCAAAATCCTTTATCTGGCCTAAAAATGTCCTCGTGACCAAGCCCAGGCTTCTGTGATGACCCGTGACCAAGCTGTCATGCAGTCCCTTTCTATGCCCTCGCTGGAGATAGCATTTCACCTGAGGTATAAATCTCTGGTAAGTCTGACACCTCACGAGACGAAAAGATCTTGAGGGCGGGAACAATGCACACGTTTTAAATCCTCATTTTACTTTATTTCAGCACTAGTACAGTTCATAGCACCAGTGACTATTCGGCAAGCAGTCATCCAGTAACCAAGTGGACAAACGCTTTCTGCTGAGGGACAAGGAGCCATCTGCAGATAGGATTTCCAGAAGACACAGACTAGGACACTTTTCTACACAACTCTTCTACCTGCCCGAGGATATTTGAAATTCCAAGACTAAGGGACAAGACCTTTTATTCCACGTTACAAGGAAGCTTAAAATATAAATGTCTCTGAGAGCTGGAGCATTAAGGGGACAGTCAAGGGAACACGGGAAGCTGCGAGCTGAAGCTGTTTATGTCGTCAGCCCCGCTGCGGCATCAGGCGAGTCACCTGGTAACTGGTCTGGTTTTCGGTGTCTAGCACTCTTCGCTAGAGCTGTAAATTCCATTCAGAGCTTGGGATTCACTGAGCTGGTCTGGACTTTGTAGCTTAGTCTTAAAATTTGCATTTCTTACTCCCAACCCGTCTCCTGAAATTTTGCATTAGTTTCTGATCATGTATACATTGTAGTTATTTTTTGGCATTCTGTCCAGTACTGGCATTTTAATTGTCTTAGTCTGACGCAGCTACAACAAAATACCTGCGATTGAGATGGTGTGAATTATAGAGAACAGACACTTACTGTTCCCAGATCTAGAGACTGGGAAGTTCAAGATCAAGCCACAAGCAACGAGGGCTGCACTCGATTGTCCAGTGAGGGCTCCATCCTTCAAGTGGAGGGACGTGTGCTGTCACGTGGTGGAAGGCAGGAGATACAAATGCCATGTGAGCCCTTATCTGAAACGGTCTTAGCTTCTAGGAGACAAGCCCTCATGGATGACTCATAAGGGTCCCACCTATCAGGACCAGCAGATGGTGTAATGGCCATGTCACTGGACTCTCAGGTCCACGGTTTGAGTCCCGGGCCTGGTGACTTAAAATTCACACCTGGTGTGTGAGTGCGTGCCCAAGATCCCGAGAGGAGAATGGAGGAGAAGGGATTGCGGCATAGCCATCCCCCCCCCCACCCAGGGGGGTGTGTGACTTCTTGCTTTCTGTCTCTCGGGCAAGAGCACATGCCCTATAGCAAAAGTCTCTTTCTAAAAAAAACACGGTCCCACCTATTAAAACCATCACATTGTCATTACCTAAGCTCTAGGGAAGACATATTCAAACCACAGCGCTCCCCATGCTCTTCCAAGTTCCTCCCAAGGACTGGAGTAACTCTGGAAACCCTCCTCCTTGACAACAGAAACTGCCGCCTGCCGGCAGATCCCCGGGGTGAGCATCCGCCTCGCTTCCAAGGAGTCTCTAGTCCCTGTTTCGTTGCTGTTGGGACATTACGGAGCCAGTCTGGAAACCCCCCTTTTTTTTAATCTCAAGTTTTTAAAATTAAATTAAATTAAATTTGTTTATTATTATTCTTCAATTTGACCAGAGAGAGACAGAAAGAGAGAGGGAGAGTAAAAATGCAAGCAGCCAGGTCTGGGACTCAAACTGTGGTCAGATATGTGAGTGTCCAGCACCCTAACCACTGCGCCACCTGCCAGAATCCCTTCTTAGACTTTAATCAGACTGTTACCAGCTGGCTGTCTGTTATTCAAACTCTCCTTCCTGAGCGTCTCCATTCCCAGGAATAGGCAAGCCTAAATGCTGACCCTGACTCCTGAGCTTTCCCACCCTTAACACCTCTGTAGTCACGTTCTGCTGTGTCACTACTCTCTAGGGTGTTATGACTACGATAACAAAAAGATGTGTGAGATCTAATTATTTCCACAACGGGCTGTGAAAGACAAACCAAGATGCCCCCATCACCTCTACCTCCTGGTACTCAAGCCCTTGTATAATCCTTACTCTGGAGGACTGACTTGGTTTTAATCAAGAGAATAAGGCAAGATTGATGAGAACTTGCATTCCCGATTACACCACATAAGATTGTAACTTCTCTCTTGCTAGCAAACTTTAACCATCAATTCTGCCCACTGCTGGCTTTGATGGAGTAAGCTGGCCTATAGAGAAGTTAGAGGGCAACAGCAAGTGAGGAGCTGAGGCTCTCAGTCCAGCAATCCACAAGAAACTAAACCCTACCAACAAACAGATTTAGATGTATCTTCTCCACTCAAGCATCAGATGAAATCCCAATCCTGGGTGAAATCTTTTTTTTTTTTTTTTTTTGGAGCGGTTTTTGCTACAGGGCATTTGCACTCGCCAGACAGACAGAGACAGAAAGACAGAAAGCGAGAAATCACCTCCCAGAGGGGATGGCCATGCCGCAATCCCTTCTCCTCCGTTCTCCTCTCAGGATCTTGGGCACGCACGCACACGTGCCCGGTGTGAGTTTAAGCCACCGGGTCTGGGACTCGAACCGCTGTCGACTACATGGGAGTCCGGCGACATAGCCATTACACTAACTGCTGGTCCCATAATCTTAATGGAGACCCTACTCTGATCTGGGGCAAGTCTCCCTTCCCATGGAAACTCCGAGGTAATAAATGTATATCATGTTCTTCTATGTTGTGGTAATATGTTATGCAGCAACAAATACACAATCTGCTAGCTCCTAAAATTACATTCACCAGGTGACTTTAAAGCTTAAATGCTTTTCCACTAAAGAAAAGATACTCAGCACAATCCACTAGTTAAAGGATAGAATAGTAAGGATAAAAAAAAAAATTAAATTAAAAACAACAACAACAAACAACTGTGATTTGGAAATCAGAAACATGCCTAATTTTTAATTATGGCATAATTTTGCAAAAACTGCTTGGCCTACCCTATCTAGGCCTCTGTTCCATTATTAATAAAGACAAAGAGATCTTAAACTGGTAGCCTATGGAAGTCACAGTTGTCAGGCTTACTACGTTTGTTCCTCTGTGTATGACTCACGCATTTCTTTGTTTTAACTAATTACTAATTTTTTTTGAGAGAGATTTTCACTGTAGGGTGCGTGCGCTCGCCAGACAGACAGAGAGAGACATAGAGACAGAAAGCGAGAAATCACCCCCCAGGGGGATGGTCACGCCGCAATCCCCTCTCCTCCATTCTCCTCTCAGGATCTTGGGCACGCACGCACACGCACCCGGCGTGAGTTTGAAGCCACCGGGTCCGGGACACAAACCGCACTAATTACTAATTTTTTCAAGAGAGATTTTTGCTGTAGGGCACATGAGCTCTTCAGAGAGACAGAAAGAGACAGAGAGACAGAAAGCGAGAAATCAACCCCCAGGGGGGATGGCCACACTGCAACCTCCCCTTCCTCCATTCTCCTCTCAGGATCCTGGGGACACATGCACCTGGCATCGGTTTTAAACCACCAGGTCTGGGATTTGAACTGTGGTGGACTACACGGGAGTCCAGTGACATAACCATTACACCACCTGCTGGTCCCATTAATTATCAACATTTAACAACAACAACAACAATAAAAAACTCACATAAAAAAATTAAAAACTGTTTTTGTTCTTGGAAAAAGTTGCCAAGATGTGGCCTTGAAAAACCTCCCTTACTTGCAAATGAAGGACCACAGCCTATGGTGGGAGCCATGCACTTTACACTTGAGCATAGTTTTGTCAACCTCGGTGGTCTCCCTGAGACTAAGAGTTGCTCCTCATTCTTCGTTATATATGCAGCATTTCCTAAGGAAGATAATTATATTCCATAAGTAAATAATAGACCTATAAAAACATTTATATCACAAATGTGTCTTTTTAATGTGTCTTTCAAATGTAGGTGAAAGAAAGCTAATAGAGGACCCAGCAGGTGGCATGGTTAAGGACGTGGCTGACCACGGTTTGACTCCTGGACTTGGTGGCTTGCTTTCTCACACACCCCCCACCCCACCCCACTCTGTCCCTCTCTGGTCAAATTAAAACAAATAAATAAACAAAATTAAGTTAAATAATTCTTTTTTAAAAAGAAAGGAAGAAAGAAAGAAAGATAATAGAAAGGACGGCAAGTTGATCCCAAGGTCATTTCGACTTGTAGAGATATTTAGGTGTACGATTCTTTGGCTAACAAAGTATGTACAGGCTCTCCCTATAGAAAAGCTCAAAACTTTGATAAGAGAAGTCAAAGAAATCTAAATAAATAAAGAACTAACTCAGGTTCATATCGGAAGACTCAATATCGCTATAATGTCAATCTCTCCAAAATCAATCTATGGATTCTGCAGACTATTAATCAAAACCACATCAAGCTATTTTGTGGATACTGACAAACTGATGCTAGAATTTAAGCGAAAAGGTAAAAAACAAATTTATCTAATACAATGCGGAAAAAGAACAATGTGGGAGGATTAACACTATTTTATCTATTTATTTATTTTTATATCCCATTTTATCGCTATTATTATTTTAAACATTCAATAGCTACACATCATTTGGCTTGTAAAGAGAATTATCCAACATGAAATACATCTTAGACCAGACCAGTCGAGAATACTATACACATCGTCAACAACAGGTAATAAACCATTTCTATGTCCCACAAATGTCTTGCCTTTCTATTTTGTCTCCCTGATTTCCATCTCTACACTCTTCCCCTCTCCCACCTTCCTTCCCCATTGTCTCCAATGTCCATAACTATTTTCACTGCTTTTACGTCCTCCAGTCTTTACCATTCTGACAGGGGTTAGGTGGTGTCTCATTGTGCTTTTAATCTGCATCTTCCTAACGATGAAAGGTGTAGGATGTTAAGCATTTCCTCATATGTTGCTTGGCTGATCATGTCTTCCTTACAGAGTTTTTTTGTTCAGCTCATTTTCCCAAATTTTAATTGGGTTAATCACTTTTTTTTGGCGGGGGGGCGGCAGTCACTTGAGTTACCTGTGTATTCTGGTTATCAGTCCCTAATCTGAAGCATAGTTTACAAAAATTTCCTCCCATTTCAAGGGTTGTAAATTCACACTAATTACTGTCTTTTGCTGTGCAGAAACTTCTTAATATGAGGTATTTTTGGAATTACTGCCTATGCTTTGGAGTTCTTAATTAAGAAGTCTTTGCCTACTCCAGTGGCTCCCAGAGTTTTATACTTTGTGGTCTTAGGTTAAGATCTTTGATCCGCTTTGAGTTGATTTTTGTTAATGGTGGCAGATAGGGGTTCAGATTCATCTTTCTGCAGGTGGATACCCAGTTTTTCCAACACCATTTGCTAAAGAGGTTTTCCTTTTCCCATTAGATTGATTGGTACCCTTTGTCAAAGATGAGTTGGCTGAATGTTTTGGGGTTTATTTCTGGGATCTCTACTCTGTTCCATAGATCCTCATGTCTATTTTTGTGCTAATACCATGTTGTTTTTGTTTTTTGTTTTTTGTTTTTGGAGAGGTTTTTGCTATAGGGCGCGTGTCCTCGCCAGACAGACAGAGAGAGACAGAGAGACAGAAAGCAAGAAATCACCCCCCAGGGGGATGGTCACACCGCAATCCCTTCTCTTCCATTTTCCTCTCAGGATCTTGGGCACACACGCACACGTGCCCGGCATGAGTTTTAAGCCACCGGGTCCAGGACGCGAACCGCGGTCGACTACGTGGGAGTCCAGCAACATAGCCATTACACTAACTGCTGGTCCCAGTACCATGCTGTTTTGATTATCACAGCTTTGTAATATATTTTGGGGTTAGGGATTGAGATGCCACCCACTCCACTCTTCTTGTTCAGGATGACTTTAGCAATACAGGATCTTTTATGACTCCAACTTCTATGATTGTCTTTTCTAGATCTGTGAAAACTGTCTCTGGTAATTTAATAGGGATTGTATTGAATATGTAGATTAATTTGGGTAGAACTGCCATTTCGATTATATCAATTCTTCCAATCCAGGAACATGGGATGTCCTTCCACTTTTCTGTGTCTTTTTCAATATCTTTGTTAAATTTTTCATAGTTTTCCTTGTAGAGGTCTTTGACTTCCTAGGTTATGTTTGTCCCTAAGTATCTTATATATTTTGTGGCTATGATTAAAGGGATTCCTTTCTTCAATTCTACCTTGGTCAGCTTGTGGCTCATATATAGAAATACTATAGATTTTGGTATGTTGATTTTGTATCCTGTCACTTTACTGTATCCAGTGATTACTTCCAGGAATTTTTTCACGGATACCTTTGGGTCTTCTATGTATACCATTATGTCATCAGCAAATAAAGATATTTTCAACTCTTCTATCCCTATTTGAATGTCTTTTATATTATTCTCTTTCTGACTGCATTGGCTAAGACTTCCAAAAGAAGTGGAGAAAGTGGGCAGCCCTCTCTTGTACCAGTTTTTAGTGAAAAGCTTTCAGCTTTTCCCCCTCCACTATGTTAGCTATAGGTTTTTCATATATAGCTTTTATTATGTTGAGAAATGATCCTTCTGTGCCAATTTGGCTAAGAGTTTTAATTATAAAGGGATATTGTATTTTGTTGAATGCTTTACCTGCATCAATTGAAATGATCATATGGTTTCTATCTTTTTATTCTCTTAATATAGTGTACTATGTTTATGGTCTTGCATATGTTGAACTACCCTTACACCCCTGGAATAAAGTCTACCTGGTCATGATGAATATTCTTTTTTATATGTTGTTGGACATGGTTTGCAAGTATCTCGATGAGAATTTTTGCATCTATATTCATCAGAAATACTGGTCTGCAGTTTTCCTTTTTTTTGTCATGTCTTTATGTGTTTTGGGAATGAAGGTGATGGAGGCTTCATAAAATGAATTTGGGAGGTTTCCTATCTTTTGGAAACCTCCAAAAGATAAATAATTTATAATAATTTGAGTAGAATGGGGGTTAACTCTTCTTTAAAAGTTCTGTAGAATTCAGAAGTAAAGCCATCAGGACTTAGGCTTTTCTTTGTTGGGAGGTCATTTATTACTGATTCAATCTCATGGCTTGTTATGGATCTATCAGGCTTTCTATGTGCTCCTGATTCAATCTTGGTAGATTATATGCATCTAGGAATTTGTCCATCTCCTCCACATTCTCTTGTTTTTTGGCATTTAGTAGTTTATCATGTCCTCTAATGATGTTTTGTATTTCTACTATGTCTGTTGTAATATTGCCTGTTTCATTATGTATTTTATTTCTTTCTTTTCTTTTTTTTTTTTTTTCATCCTTCCCTGCATTTGGAAATTTCTTAATTAGTCTAGCTAACGGTGGGTCAATCTTGTTCATCTTTTCAAAGAACCAGTTTTTGCTTTCATTTACTTTCTGTACAGTTCATTTATTTTCTATTTTATTTATTTCTGCTTGAATCTTTATTATTTCTTTTCTCCTGGCAGTTTTAGGGAATTGTTTTCCAATCCCTGAGACATGATGTTCGGTTGTCTATTTGCCATCTTTCCATCCTTTTCTTATGCACACTAATTGCTATGAATTTCCCTCTCATGACTGCTTTTGCAGTGTCCCGTAGATTATGGAAACTCATGTACTCATTATCATTGGTTTCCGTGAAATTTTGATTTCAGATTTAATTTCTTTGGTAGTTGAGAAGTCATTCAGAAGTAGGTTGTTTAGTTTCTATGTGTTTGTATATTTTTGAGGATTTTCCTTGAAATTAATATCAAGTTTAATTCCATCATGGTGAGAGAAGATGTTAGATATACTTTCTATGCCTTTGAATCTGTGAAGGCTTGATTTGTGCCCTAACATACAGTCAATATTTGAAAAGGTTTCATGCACGGGTGAAAAATGTTTATTTTGTGGTCTTAAGGTGAAGTTCTATCGTTGATTTACAGTATCATTTAGGTCCTGTATCTCTCTGCTTATTTTTTTATCTAGATCTGTCTAAAGGAGATAATAGGGTGTTGAGATTCCCAACCTATCTCTAGCTCTAGCAATATTCCTTCACATATTTAGGTGCTCCTGACTTAGGTGCATAGATATTTATAAGAATTGTCTTATTGACGAACTAACGCACTTACTACTATATAATGCCTTTCTTTGTCTCTTCTTATAGTTTTTGTCTTAAAACCTATTTTGTCTGAGATCAGTATCATGACTCCAGGCCTCTTTCAATTTCCATTTGCATGGAATACCTTTTTCCAACCCTTCACGTTTAGTCTATGAATGTCTTTCTTTATCTATAAAGTGCATTTCTTGTAGGCAACAGATAGAAGATTTCTAGGTTTGTTTGTTTGTTTGTTTATCTATTCAGCCAGTCTGTGTCTCCTGATCTGAGAATTTAATTCATTAACGTTTAATGTTATTATCTATATTTCTGGACATGTTCCTGTGATTAAGTGAGACATTTTCTTGGTTGTTTTTGGTTCTCTTATATCTGTCTGTCTGACTTTAGTTTTTCTTGCTATAGCACTTCCTTCAGACCTTCCTGAAGAGCTGGTCTGGAGTTGGTAAATTCTTTCAGGTTTTGTTTTTATCTTTTTTTTCCCCCATATGAATGATAACCTTGCTGGGTATAATAATCTTGGTTGAAATTGTTTTTCATTTAACATTGAATATATTTCCTCATTCTTTCTTTGCCTGCATTGTTTCCAATGAGAAGTTCATTATTAACCTGACAGGATAACCTTTATAAGTAACTTAACATTTCTCTCTTGCCAATTTTAGTAACATGTCTTTGTGGGTTTTGCCAGTCTGGCTATGATGTGCTGAGGAGAAGATCTTTTTTGAGTTGACTCTATTTGGGGGTCTTATGTATTTCTTGGGTCTGGATTTTGAATGCCTTTCTATATTTGGGAATTTTTCTTCCAGCATTTCATTGAATAAATTATCAATGTCCTTATTATTTTCTTCACCTTTTGGGATACCAATTATCCAGATGTTTGAATGCTTAATGGTATCTAGTATTTCTCGTACATTGTCCTTATTTTTCTTGGTTATTTTCTCAGTCTTTTTGATAATTTTTTCTAGGTCAGAGATGTTGTCTTCTACATTCAAGATTTGTCTTCATCACTCTTCTGCATGATCTAATCTCCTTTTAATACTTTTGAGGGAGGTTTTAATTTCCTGTATCACAGTCTTCATCACTAACAATTCTGTTAGATTCCTTTTTTCAATTTTTAAAATTTTTTTTCCTTTTCTTTAAATTAATTTTTTACGTTAATTCACTATACATCATTACAGCATACAAAATGAATTTGCCATCCAGAATACACTGTTAATTGGCTCAATCAAGCACCTCAACATACGTGTGATCTACAAATAATTTTGCATTTCTTAATGCCTTGTATATTTTGCTTTTTTTTTTTTTTTTTTTTTTTTTTTTTTTCTGCCGTCCTTGATTCCCTATCCCTCACTCTCTGCTGTGTCCCACCACCCTCCTCCCACATTGTCTCTGGTATCCATGGTTGCTTTCTATGCCTTTCCCCACCATTTAATTGATTTGCTAATGAACTTAATTAGTCTAAATATTTCCAAAAGCAAGCACAGCTGATATATACATATACATGAACCAAAGTCTGACTTTAGGCATAAACCTCAGTGTGTAGAATGAACATACTATAAAGTCTGTTAGATTCTTTTTTTATGGTGTCTATTTCTTCTTTCAAATCGTGAAAGGACTTCCTCATCTCTTGGAGCTCGTTATATCTTTTCTCTTGCATCTTATTTATTTTTGTCACTATAATTATTCTGAAAATTTATCTGACATTTCCACGAGTTCCACTGTGATGTCTGTGGATGATGAAGAATTGATGTTTCCCTTGGGGGAGAGATATTTTCTTGGTTGTTCATTTTTCCTGTGTCTCTGCAATGGTTTCTAGTTATCCGATGATTTACACATTTCTTCCTAAAGGCTTCGAGTTACTTCTGAGGGTTCAAAGGTGTGTGAGAGTAAGTGACTGGCGATATCTCTGCTGCTCTACCTCCCCGATGCTCACCAACAACCTGTAGTCTTGTCACTGGACCTGATGGTTCAAAGTCCTCCCAGTTTCTAGAGAACAGTTGTTCCTGGGACTGAGCTGCTGAGCTCTAATTGAGGAAGACAGAAGGGACTGCACGCTGGGCACTTCAGAAAATGCCGAAGTCTTAAAATTCAGAGGCGTGTGGCAGGGAATAAGCCACAGTTTCTCTGAAACTCAGTCTCCCTGCGCTGTAACAGATGTCCAGATGGGGTTGGGAGGAGCACAAGTTCTTCTCAAAGTCCCAATAACACATCTGAGAGTTCAAAGGTAAGTGGGGGTGGGCATGAGCCACGGGTCTCTGCTGCACAACCTTCCAGCCACAAGCGGCCTGCCATATGGCAAGGCTCTTCGCTGGAATGGATACACTATTCTATTTCAAGTTCTATGTGAAGCTACAGGAGTCTAGATAGCACGGTATTAGGAAAAAAGGAAAAGACCAAAGGAACAGGAATAAGAGCCCAGAAGAGACCCACATAAGCGTAGACTTTCTACCTTATACCAAATTAACTCAAAATAATTTACAGATAAAAATACGTAAGTATAAAACATAAAATAAACATAGAAGAAAATGTACATGAATTTGTGTTTGGTGATGAGATTTTTGACAAAATATCTAAGGCTCGATCCTTTAAGAAGAAAAAAATTGATAAGTTGGACTTTATTAAAATTAAAAACTTCGGCTCTGAGAAAGTATTAAAAGAATGAAAAAGATAAAGATTGAGAGAAAATATTTACAAAACACATATCTGATAAAAGATTGGCATCCAAAATATACAAAGCCTTTTAAACTCAACAATATGGAAATCCGTCAGCCAGCAGCGGGCAGTGTGCTGCTGAGCTGGATCCCAGCTGGTCAACTGCGCAGTCTGAGTACTGGACTCAACAGCTTGAAAAACACACATGGGGCATGTGTGTGCCCAGAACCCAGGAAGGAGGAGAAGTGGAGGAGAAGGGATTTGGGCAACTATCCCCCGTGGAGGGAGCCTTCTCACACATTCCCCCCCTCCACAAGCAAGTGCAAATTATTAAAAAGAAAAAGAACAGAAAAAGAGAAAGAAAAGAAATGAACAACTCAATTTTAAAAAAGAGAAAAAGATTTGAGCAGGGAATTCAAGAAAAGAAGACATAAGGATGATAAATAAGCATAAGAAAAGATACTTAGCAAAATGTGTTACATAGAAAATGCAAATTTAAGTGAGATCCAACTACATCCCTATTAAAATGTTTAAAATCCAAAATACTGATAATACCAACTGCTGGCAATTGTACAGAGCAACAAGAACCCTCTTTCACTACCTGTGGGAATGTAAAATGACACAATCACTCTAAAGGATAATTTGGCAGTTTCTTAAAAACCTCACAGTAGTCTAGAGACCAGCAGTTGGCGTAATGGCTATGTCACTGGACTCCCATGTAGTCGACCACAGTTTGAGTCCCAGACCTGGTGGCTTAAACTCACACCGGGCACATATGTGTGCGTGCCCAAGATCCCAAGAGGAGAATGGAGAAGAAGGGATTGCAGCATGGCCATCCCCCCTTGGGGGGTGATTTCTCTCTGTCTCTCTCTGTCTTTCTGGTGAGCACACGTGCCCCACATCAAAAACCTTTCCAAAAAAAGAAAAAGAAAAAAGAAAAAACTTAACCGGGCCAGTACCTGATATAGTAGTTAAGGCACTAGACTCCCACATAGCAGGGGAAGCTCGAGTCCCAGATATGGCAGCTTGAAATTCACACCAAGTACATATGTATGTATGTCCAAAATCCTCAGAGGAGAATGGAGAAGGGATTGCAGCATGAACATCCCCCTAGGGGGTGATTTCTCACTCTCTCTCTCTTTGTCTCTGTCTCTTTGGAGATTGCACACACCTTATAGCAAAAATCTCTCTCAAAAAAAAATAAAAATAGTCTCACCATATGATCCAGCAATTGCCGTCTGCAATATTGGCCCGAGTGAGTTGAAAATTTACGTCTATGCAAAACTTTGTATACATGTGTTTATGGTAGCATTATTCATAATTTCCAAAAACTAGAAGCAACCAAGATATCTTGCAGCCAGTGAGTAGATAAGCAACTGTGATATAGCTATGCAATGAAAGGCTGTTCAGTGAAGACATGACGACCGCTACATGCGCATTGGTAAGTGAAAAAAGTCACTTTTTAAAAACTGACTTTATGGTATGATATTATCAAAACTGCGGTAACACAGTAGATACATCAGTGATTGGCAGAGAAACGGTGAGGGCACAATGAAGGAAGCACGGGGATCTTCTGGTGTGAAAGACATCCCATAGTGCAGTATAACAGTTACATGGCACTGGGTATTCGCCAAACCAACGGAACTTCGCAGGACAAGGGAATTTTAATGTATGTGCAGTTTTAAAAAGATCATTTAGGCATTCAGGGACTCTCAAAATGAAATGCATATTGTGATGAAAGAAAGTTTTGCAAATGTATAAACCCGAGGGACTAGGAGAAGATAGGAACCCAAGTACCTTTGGAAATGAAGTAGTTTGTAAGACTAAAGACAAAAACCTCTCCAAAAGGAAAAAAAGCAAAAGAAGTTCTTCTTGGGACTCTCTCGCTCTCTGTCTCTCCCTGGTCAAATTAATATTAATAATAATAATGTAATAATAATATTAAGGTTAAATAAAATAATTATTTAAAAAGAAATTCTTCTAAAACATTTAACACTGTTCTAGAGAGACTATTCTTAAAAAAGAAATGAAAAGTATAAAGATTGGAAATAAGGACCAGCAGTTGGCGTAATGGCTATGTCGCTGGACTCCCATGTAGTTGATCACAGTTCAAGTCTCGGACCCGGTGGCTTAAACTGAAACCGGGTGCGTGTGCGTGCGTGCCCTAGATCCCAAGCAGAGAATGGAGGAGAAGGGACTGTGGTGTGGCCATCCTCCCTGGAGGGTGATGTCTCACCTTCTGTCTCTCCCTGTCTTTCTGGCAAGCACACGTGTCCTATAGCATAAACCTCTCAAAAAAAAAGAAAAGAAAGAGATTGGAAATAAAAACAATACTGTCATTTAGATTTGAAAAGACACAGACTCAGCACTAACAAGGTCACTGGATATTTTATGCATGAAAATTTAAAAATAAAATTTCAGGGGCCAGCACATGGCACAGAGGTTAAAGTTACTGTCTTACACATGGCCAACTTTGCGGTCTGAGTCGCAACTCATTTGCTCGCCATTACGCCAGGCACGTATGCGTGCATGCCTAAAATCTCAGGAGGAGAATGGAGAAGAAATTGTGGCATGGTCACCTCTCCCTAGGAGGCAAAAGGGTTTTTGATTTCTCACTTTCTCTTTCTCTCTGTCTCTCTCCAGTGAGTGCTTGCACCCTATAGCAAAACTAAAATAATAATAATAATAAAAAGCCTTCAGGGGCCAGAAAGTGGCATGGGGGTTAAGGGTGCTGGACTCCCATATGGCTGACCGTGGTTTGAGTCCAAGATCTGGTGTCTTGCCTTCTCTCTTTCTCTCTCTCTCTCTCTCTCTCTCTCTCTGTCCCTCTCTGGTTAAATTAAAAATAAACAAATAAGGTTAAATAAAATAATTATTTAAAAATAATAAAAGAAAACCTTCAAGATAATACCACTTTAATAGCTTGAAATTTCATCAAATACCTTACAGTAAATCAAATTAAAGAAATATAATCAAGAATGCTATGATATGGCACCAAGAAAATTCAAGAAAATCTGGACAAATGGAGGTATATATATCTATATACTACTTTATAGTCAAGGACTGAAAGACTCAGCATTAGAAAGTTGCTAACTGACCCCAAGTTGATATGTGGATTCAGTACAATGCAATCAAAATACAGCAGTTTTATTTTGGGGTCATGATGTACAGACTCACTCTAAAATGCAAATGATAACTCAAGAATGAGTGCTAGGGAAGGTAATTTTTTTTTGAGAGGTTTTTGCTATAGGGCGCGTGCGCTCGCCAGACAGAGAGAGACAGAGAGATAGAAAGCGAGAAATCACCCCCCAGGGGGGATGGCCAAGC
>NW_006204127.1:1610279-1610871 GCF_000334495.1 Tupaia belangeri chinensis
TCCTCCATTCTCCTCTTGGGATCTTGGGCACGCATGCACACGCACCTGGCGTGAGTTTAAGGCACCGGGTCCGGGACTCGAACCACGGTCGACTACGTGGGAGTCCAGCAGCATAGCCATTACGCTAACTGCTGGTGCCAGGAAGGTAATTTTGAAGGAGAACAAACTTGATCGATTTATACTATTAGATAACTAGCTTATTGTGAAGATATAAAACAAAATGCTACAATATTGGCACACGAATAGACAAAGAGACTGTTGGAACAAACTAAAGAGTTCTGAAGTAGGTGCCCAACGTTCTTCTACTTCACGCTTAACAAAGATGCCAGTCCAGCACAGCAATAGCCACAGCTTTCAGACTAATTGGATATTCATATGAGAGAGAAACAATACCTTGACCTTTAGACGCTTCATAAAAGCTAATTCTATAATCCCTAAAATAGACAAGTGAGACTATATTAGACTAAGAAGTTTCTGCACAGCAAAGGACACAGTATCAAGTGTGAACCGACAACCCTCAGAGTGGGAAATATTTTTGTTAAATATGCCTCAGACAAGGGACTGATAACCAGAATACATAGGGAACTCAAGT
>NW_006204127.1:1611292-1620598 GCF_000334495.1 Tupaia belangeri chinensis
ATAACAAGACCCTGGCATTTGATAGAAAGTGGTCAGATATGGAGGATCTATTGCTGAGTGAAGTAAGCCAGGCTATGAAAGAAAGATATTGTATGTATCCACTCAATATATACCGACTATCCGCACTCTATAATAGAGAGCAAAAATTCGGAGGACATAAACACAGTGAAGGTACTTAATGAGAATAGGACAGTGTGGAATGGGGTAAGTGAAGAGAAGAGGATAGAGAAAGATAGCAAGTGAACAATAGAGAGGCAGGACGTTAGTGAGAAACAGATATGGCTTATTAACTGTTGATGATGACATGTATAGTATTCTCAACTGGATTGGTCTGAGAAGTATTTCATGATGGGCAAAGTATTTTTACAAGCAAAATGAGAAATAGCAATTGACTGTTTTAAAAAATAATTAGAATAATAAAAATAATGATTGGGGAAAACATAGAAAAGATATTGAATGTTGAAGTGGGGAGATTAATGTCTCTGTACTGACTGACATGCATGGCATTCCCTTTTGAAAAAGCAATGTAATACACTGTAAAGTTATATGTAATCCAATGTAATATAAAGAAGATTATGATGATAATAAAAAATAAAAATAAATTTAAAAAAGATTAAAAAAAAAAAGCTAATTCTAAACGGCTTGACTTAATGTGACTTACAGATGTAAATGCTGTACTGCACCATAATCCCAGCTCAGCCAGCTACCCAGGTGCTTGTCCTTTGTGCCTGTGTCTGCCTTGGGCTACATGCACTGGCTGGAGAGAAAGACTCCCGGGGGGAATGCACACACTGCAATCCCTTCTTCTCCATTCTCCTCTCAGGATTTTGGGCATGCATGCAAATGGGTCTGGTGTGATTTTCTTTTTGTTTGTTTGTTTTTTGTGTTTTTTTTGTTTTTTGGGGGGGTTTTTTTGGAGAGGTTTTTGCTATAGGGCGCATGCACTCGCCAGACAGAGAGCGACAGAGAGATAGAAAGCGAGAAATCACTCCCCAGGGGGATGGCCATGCCACAGTCCCTTCTCCTCCATTCTCCCCTCGGGATCTTGGACACGCACGTACCCATGCCCAGTGTGAGTTTAAGCCACCGGGTCCGGTCGACTATGTGGGAGTCCAGCGACATAGCCATTACACTAACTGCTGGTCCCGATCTGGTGTGATTTTCAAGGTGCTGGGTCTGGATCTCACACCTGGCCAGCCATGTGAGAGTCCAGCACTTTAACTACCATGCCACTTCCTGGCTCCTAAAGACTTAAATGAGATACATAAAACTACAATGCTTCTGAAAAATTACACAGGAGAATATTTCATGACTTTGCAATTGCCAAAGACTTTTTAAACAACACAGACATAGCATGAAAGATAAACAAAAAGGTTGATCAATGGGACTTCCTTAAAATGTAAAACTTCTGTTCATAAAACGTTACTGTTGAGACAGTAAGAAGACAAACTACTGAGTGGAAGAAATTTTCAATACATAACTTTATAGAACACTCTCAGAAAATGTAAAGAAATTATGCAAGCAAATAAGAAAAAGCATATAATCTAATTTTAAAAACTAAGTGAAAGGGAGTCTGCCATGAGAGCTGAGATCTAGTGCTGTAAGGGATAAGAGCAATGAAGATGTTCTGCTGAGAAGTCACCCTGGTAGAGCTCCCTCTGTCCTTTTCTTTCTGTCTCGCTCTGTCTCTTTCTATCTCTCTGTCTTTTCTTTTTTTTTTTTTTAATTTTTTAAGGTAAAGTATTTTCTTGACTCTGAAATCCTCCTCTATCTTGGTAGTAATCCCCTCCCCCCCTCCATCTAGGAAAAGCATAAAGGGCAGGCTAGAAGAGTGAGTCTGCCATGAGAGCTGAGATCTAGTGAGTGTGCAGCACAGTTTTCTTTTTTTGTTTTTAAAAATTAGCAAAGAAATAGGGGCCGTCTGGTGGTGTGGTGGTTAAGGGTGCTGGATTTCCACATGGCCAACCGTGGTTCAAGTCCTGGACCTGGTGGCTTGCTTTCACACTTTCTCTCTCTTTCTGTCCTTCTCTGGTCAACTTTAAATAAATAAGTAAAGTTAAATAAAAATAAGTTTTTAAAAAATGAATAAGAAATAATTTGTTTGTTTGCTTTATCCTTTTTTCTCTTTTTTCTTTCTCTTTTTCTCTGTTTTCTTATCCTTTTTCTTCTACCTCATCACTTTGCTGCTCAGCCTCCATGCACTGAGTATCAAGACAGATATAAATGAAAAGTTGCCAAATCTGAATATTATTTGGGTCCTCATATTCCTCAATTCTCACTGAACCTGTGACACAAAGGGAGAAAAACAGAACACCAAAGAGTTTGCAGACCACCTCCTCTTGTGTTCCTCCGATCACTCAGATTGAACTTCTAGAAATTAGGAACAAACAAATAACCCATCTGATGACTAGAAATCACTGCAGGGGCACAAGAAATATGAGAAACCAAGAAAATACCTCTTCCCCAAGGGAAAAGAATAACTCCTCTTCATCCATAGATAGTATATTGGAACTCATGGAAATGTCTGATAAAGAATTTAGAATATTCATAGCGACAAAGCTAACAGAGACAGAAGAGGACAGAGACAATGAATAGCAGAAGAAAAAGCCAATAAGTTTCAGGAGGTGAGGGAGTTCTTGCAAGAGCTGAAAGAGGAAATACACACCATAAAAAAGAATAAAATGGACTTATTAAGAGATAAAGGCTATAATACAGGAAGTCAAAACCTCCTTTGAAAGTATTAAAAGTAAACTAGATCATACAGAAAATTGAATCTCAGATTTAGAAGACAGAATTGCTGAATAATATACAAGAAATACTAGATATCATTAAATGTCCAAACATTTGGATAAGCAGTATCCCAGAAGGTGAAGAGAATAACAAGGGCATTGATAATCTATTTCATGAAATCCTGGAAGAAAACTTTCCAAACCTAGAGAAGCATTTACAGTTTCAGACCCAAGAAATACAGAAGACCTCAAATAGGATCAACCCAAGAAGATCTTCTCTAAGACACATTACAGCCAGAATAATCAGAACCACAGACAAAGACAAGACACTAAGATCAGCAAGAGAGAAATGTCAAGTTACCTACAAAGGATATCCCATCAGGCTAACAGCAGACCTCTCATCAGAAACAATGCAAGCAAGGAAAGAATGGGAAAATATATTCAAAGTGTTGAGCAAAAAACAATTTCAACCAAGAATACTATATCCAGGAAGATGATCCTTCATATGGGAAGAGAAGACAAGAACATTCTCAGATAAACAAAACCCAAAAGAATTTACCAACACCAGACCAGTTTTCCAAGAAGTTCTGAAGGGAGTGCTATCCTAGGAAAACTAAAGTCAGACACACAGAAAAAAGAGTTCGAAAACAAATAAGAAAATAGCTAGCTTACTGGTAGGGACGAGTCCAGAGTTGAACGTTATCTTCCAGAATTTAAATGGGAAGATCAGACCACTACAGAAGATAATGTACATGAGTTTGAACTGGTGAAACAGAATTTTATGACTTTTGACTAAAGCATTACTGATCTAGCTTTGTTTTCCAAAGTTAAGGAGTTTTTGTCTTGAGTTGTGGACAGGTTCATGTACCTACTATTGGAACAGAATCCTAACTTGTTTCCTGGCTTTAAGTATTAGGCAAAGTTTTTTGTTTGTTTGTTTTTGTTTTGTTTTGTTTTGTTTTTTTCTTTTATTATTTTTTTCATTTCATTTTCTTCCAAACATTCAATCACATTATTATTTGTCTTACAAAATGGATATTTAAACAGGTGAACATTTATCCCTAGTACTGTTGATAAAACTATGAAATATCTTCAACAGATAATACCAGTTTTTTAAACATTTTTTTATTTTGATTTATTAAAGCTAAAACTGCCTTTCTTAAAATTAAAAAATACAATTAAAAAATACCTATTTAATGACCACAGTAAGCTATATAGTCTCAGCTAGGTGCTACTTTATAGTATATTCATTCTACCCACAGAGTTTCATGCCTAAAGTCAACTTTGGTTCACAGATATGTATATATCAGCTGAACTAACTATTGAAAGTATTTAGATTAATTTAGATATTTTGTGAATCAATGAAATGTGGGAAAGAATAAAGGAATGGAAAGCAACTATGGATACCAGAGACAGGGTGGGAGGAGGATGGGAAATGGCAGAGGGCGAGAAATAGGGGGGATATACATACAAGAAATAAGAAATAGGAAAGTATTTGTTGATGAGAACATGTATGATTAAGCTACTTTTCAGTGTATTGTGGCTGAAAATCTCATTCTGTATGCAGTGTTGATGTTCAGTGAAAGATTGTAAAATAAATATATTTTAAAAACAAATTAAATAAATAAATAAATAAACTAAGTAAAAGTATGAAACATGAAATACTTTTCACAAAAAAAAAAAAAAGATATCCAAATGGCTTGTAAACAAATGGAAAGATGCCCAATGTCATTAGTCATGAGGGAAATATAAATTAAAGCAACCACCAAAATAGCTTAACAATAACAAGTAAGAATGTGGAGTAACCAACTCTCAAAAACTACTGCTGTGATCTCAAATTAGTACAATACTTTGGAATTAATAACTCCACTCTAGGAGACTCAGGTAGGATAGACAAAAGCTGTATAAGCAGCAATCCTAAGAACCAGCAATTCACCTCCTAGATATATATGTACATTACAATAATGAATGTAATGCACAGCAAAAGACTTCTGCAGCAATGTTTATTACATGTCCTGTCTATTACTAATAATAGACAAAAACTGAAAACGACCCAAATGTTCATGGACTATGGAATGGGTAAAGTGTAAAATTGAAACAATGGGATGGCATATGATCCTATAAGGGAATAAGCAACTGCAACATCAGACGACAGAAATAAACCTCACAGATGTAATAATCAGCCAAAGAAGCCAAATACAAGAAAATTTTTTTTCTACAATTCTAAGTTCAAAACAGATGAACTAATCCATGTTGATAAAAGTCAACAGAACAGAGCCCACAATATTTCCTTCCTGACCTCGCTGGGGTATGCATATATAAAAACCCATCGGTTGTATTTTAACACATCAATTAAAAGTGAGTGTCTCATGAGCTGACCAAAAATAAAAAAAAAATTGACATTTTGAAGTGTCTTCTTCTAGGCAATAAACACGAACCATTTATCCATTAGATGTGACATACGTCAAAAAGTGGATCTTATATGAAAACCGGTGATGACTAGCTCAGTGATAGAGCTGAGTTCCAAAGCACTCCCAAAGCCAAACTTGTGTCTGATCCATTACAGCTTCCTGAATCCTGGCAAAACCATTCCATCTGAAAAGTATGTTCAGCAGACCAATGAGATGCGTCAAAACCTGCAACGCCTGCCGCCAGCCTCCGTCAACAGCAAGGGCCTGGCTCTCCACGACAACACCCCACCACACCTTGTGCAACCGACGCTTCACAAGGTGAGCGGATTGGGCTATGACATTTTTCCTCATCCACCATATTCACCTCTCGCCAGCCGACTACCACTTCAAGCTTCTTGACAACTTTTTGCAGGGAAAAGACTTCCACAACCAGCAGGATGCAGAAGATGCTTTCCAAGAGTTTGTTGAATCCAGAAGCATGGATTTTGGTGCTACAGGAATAAACAAACTTATTTCTCATCAGCAAAAATGTGGTGAACACACCTTTGTGTGCCATAGTGCCTGGGAAAAATGGGATTTTTAATAAATACTTCATGGTGAACAAGTAATTCATCAGTTAATCAAAAAAATTACAAAAGTTATGACTATCAATGAATGGTCAAAGTAATTTGAAGAATTTCAACAGCATCCCCAATAAAGAAAAATTTTATATTGTGAATGAAGCACTTCCTTAATATGAAAAACAGCATCTGTGCCAACCCATCTCCAATATTGTGCTGAACAATGAATTATTGGGCATCCAGTTATTCATGGAAACAAGTCATACAGCCAGTATTTTTAAAGTCTTCATGAACTCAGCCAAGAGTCAATAGGCTTCATACTGATACGTAGGAAAAATTATTTGCATAGTTCTTTGACTAGAAAATCTGACCATATTCAGTAAAAAAGAAAAAAATCAACTGAAAAGGATTAGCGGGTAAAATAAACTAATAGTAGAAACCAGATCTTAGGTATTTGGACGTTTATGATAAAATGCTTTCAACTTTTCAACACATTCAAAAGTCTTCATAGTATAATGTGATGGAAAAGGATTGGAAACAATAATATATTTCAGCAGCATGGCCAGGTCAAAAGAAAAACAAAAGTTGAATTAACTAAACTATAGTCACACTAACAAGTTAGAAACATATGGGACAGGGTCCAGCAGATGGTGTAATGGCTATACTGCTGGACTCCAATGTAATCTACTGGGGTTCAAGTCCCAGACCCGGTGGCTTAAAACTCATGCCAGACATGTGTGCATATGTGCCCAAAATCCCAAGAAAAGAATGAAGGAGAGGGAACTGCGGCATGACCAGCCCTTCTGGGGAGTAATTTCTCGCTTTCTGTCTCCCTGGTGAGCATGCATGCACCATATAGCAAAAATCTCTCTAAAAAAATGAGATAACTGATCATATTTTTGATAGAAATAATATACAATATCTCAGAATAACCATAATAAAAATAATAATATAGATAAAAATGACAAGTTCTGCTTTTAATCAATCTGTACAAACAAACCACATATATATTGCCAAGCAAAAATGGTAGAAAACCAAGGACTCACCACGGGCCAGCACTAGATATTCAAGAACTTCCCTCAGGACTAACTTGCATTCCTGAAAATTTCATGAACCTAATAAAAGAAGAAAGCAAATATGATAACCCACTAACAACTAATTACCCTGGTATTCTGACAGTAAAATAATGTAAAATATATTTGATTTCTTAAAATAAAATTATAAGACAATTTGATCATATAGATGCAGTATTACATTGACATTGTTATAAATGGGAACATAATACATCCTAATATTTTTAAAACTCTTTTAAGATTGATCCCTGTCATTTTATCGTTTAATCAATTTAATTTTGTTTGACTTCCAGATGACTTGCACTGACTGCTAACAAGAATGCCAGAAACAAAAGATACTAAAGTAGGACACCATCGAAGAAGCTGGTACGCTCTTGCTCTTAGCTCTGTAGCTTTTTTGTTTTGTTTTTAGCATTCAGTGAAGAGACCAAACGTCTTCCTGTGATGATCATCCTATTTAAGTTATTTAGACTGACAGGATCTCAACAACCAAAACATCCGAAGATGGGCTGTGTGCGTGGCCCCTGCGAATATGCAGATGAGGACTGGCTCGCTCTAGTCCAGGGTGCAGACTGATGTGAACGTGCAGGGCAGTTACGAACAGCACGTTTCTCAGAGCTGCACTGGGGATGACTACCTCTGCTGTAATTGAACAAGTCATCAAGGAATCAGGAGAGTAGGTGACACTGAGAGAGTCACATAACTTCCTGTGGCCTCAAGCTTTTCTTAACCCGTCTTTGTTCTTGCAGTAGGACAACTTCCATGCCCTGAACACCACCCTCTGCTTGCACCGTGAAGAGTTTGAACGCACTGTCTGAACATTCTCGCTCTGCCTCTTTGCCCCTTTTTCTCTCACCAGACTTTGCATTGAGACCTCGGCACCGATGTAACTGCCTTGTTCAGAACTCTGCTCATGCCCCAGTTCTGAGCACTGCCACTCCAATACAGACCATACCGACCAGTCATACTGGTTTCATCACTACTGTAGAGTTGCCAATTCGTGTGCTTATTTTCTTCTCTATACTGAGAAGTTTCAGAGGCCTGGAACTTAATCTTTTTTCACTATTACATGTCCTGGAACTGAAGTGCTGCAAACTGTACTGCACTTTGCTGTGAAAACCAGAGGTGGTACCATGCACATAAACCCCTAAAACCACTATGTGCAGGGCGCCACCTAGAGACGTGTCTTGATACAGCGTGCACCAGGCCCACCATAATCTTGCGGAGGATGGTGCTCAAGGTGTGACATCTGAGCATGTGCAGCATGGATGACTGTTAAGCCCAATACTTCCTAATTCTAAAAGGCTATGCCATCCATAAAATGTAAAAGATAAATTACAGTCGGGCAGAAATGACAAAACTGTCAAGGAATTTATAGCCAGAAAACATATACATGCACCAAGTAAAATTCAGTTTAGAATGTATAGGCATACTTAGCTTTAAAATCTTGCTATATGAAATACAATTACAGGGGCCAGCCAGTGGCGTGGTGGTTAAGGGCGCGGGACTCTCACATGGCCGACCACAGTTCAAGTACAGGACCTGGTGGCTTACTTTCTCACTTTCCCTCACTCTCTCTCTGTTCCTCTCTGGTCAAATTAAAAAATAAATAAATAAAGTTAAATAAAATAATTCTTTTTAAAAAAATTATTGTAAGTTATAGTAATAGCAAAATATATTTATTAAAACATTTATATAAGTATGTACATACGCCTGTGTATACAATAAATATTTCACAAATATTTGAAAAAAATAAGACCAATATATTTGTATTTATATATACAAATGTTGTCAAATGTTGTATCACTATAGACTTCTACTCTTCTTTTTTTTTTTTTTTTTTTTTTTGGGGGGTTTTTGGATAGGGGGGGCTCACCAGAAAGACAGAGAGACAGAAAGCGAGAAATCGTCCCCCAGGGAAGATGGCCATGCTGCAGTCCCTTCTCCTCCATTCTCCTCCTGAGATCTTGGGCACGCGTGCACACACGCCCGGCCTGAGTTTAAGCCGCTGGGTCTGGGACTTGAACCCCAGTCGACTACATGGGAGTCCAGCAACAAAGCCATTATACCAATTGCTGGTCCCAACTTTCTTATTAAATGTTTAATAGTCTATTATTGTCACTATTGTTTCCATGTTCAAATGGTTCACTTTTGGCCAGCAGGGGTCCCTTCCTTTACCTTTTCACATCTCCGTATAATTTTTTTCGAGCATTTCTTACTGTCTGGTAAATAAAATACTATAGCTTCATACTTCTCCTCCTTAGAACCCAGAATTCATCATTGCTGCGGGGGTCCCTCGCCCTTTAATAAAGAAATGAAGGTCTGGACCCTGGGTGTCTGTCTCACTGCCACTGGGGACTCACTATCTCAGCTCTTTAGGAGGACAGAGCACACGCACACATGCTCACACCACACGGCACACACCCACATACCGTACTGACACACGCACACTCACACCACACGGCACACACCCACATACCGTACTGACACACGCACACTCACACCACACCACCCACAACCACAACCCATACAC
>NW_006204127.1:1621539-1624792 GCF_000334495.1 Tupaia belangeri chinensis
CACACTCACACCACACGGCACACACCCACATACCGTACTGACACACGCACACTCACACCACACGGCACACACCCACACACATACCGTACTGACACACGCACACTCACACCACACGGCACACACCCACATACCGTACTGACACACGCACACTCACACCACACGGCACACACCCACATACCGTACTGACACACGCACACTCACACCACACAGCACACACCCACATACCATACTCAGCACACGCACACTCACACCACACGGCACACACCCACATACCGTACTCAGCACACGCACACTCACACCACACAGCACACACCCATATCATACGGACACACGCACACTCACACCACACGGCACCCACCCACATACCGTACTCAGCACACGCACACGCACACCACACACCCACATATCACACTGAGCACACGTATAGACACACCACACAGCACACACCCACATATCGTACTGATGCATCTGAGTAGAAGGTTCTTCTCCTCCTCCCTCCGTATTTCATTTCCCCTATTCCACAGTGAGAACAATGGCTTTCAAGAACAATACTTTACTTCTTTTATTAACCCTAAATATGCAAAATTCAGCCATTTAACACTTGTATCAGTTACTACAAAAACTTACGAAATTACTATTTCCTTAGAATTACTTTTGCTTTTAGAATGTATTCCGCTGAGAGGTGAAGTCAGGATACTATACATAAAGTTCCTAGGACTGCTTTTCTTCTCTGTGGTAATGCTATAAACTTGATACATATTTAGGGTCATTTACCTATCGGGGTTTTCCCCATCCTTTTCATTTATTTGTCCTTTTGGAATATGCAAAACATTGACTAGATAAAAGTCAAATCCACATTAAGATTACACTCATCGATGTTTCGTTCCTTTCTATCCTACTCTCATCCACTTGCACAGGACTCATCTTACTCATTTCTCATCAGTGACACTGAGATCTCCAGGAATGTTAAATTAGGAATAAGGTAACATGACAGATTGCATTTTGTGAAGTAAGTAACCCACAGAGCGTTTCATATTCCTGTGGAGTTAATATCAAAGGGCCACATTTGGAGTATGAAATTTTACATATAAATATATTTGATGACTTACTTGAATATTGTTTTTACTCTTCTGTGAATCAAACTATTTCCTGTAGGGATGTTACTTAAAAACATTTTTGTTTGTGAGGACCTCTTTGATATCATTGATGGAAATCATTTAGAAAATTGTATCTATGACCAGTAATTCTATAGACGGTCTTTTTGACTAAGAGTCTTCTGAAAAGTAGAGGCTACTGTATTTAAAATACGGTCAAAATTTTTTTCCTGGAAGAAAAATGTGAATAGCACCAACAAGCTCTAAAAACATAGTCAAAGGAATCTCATTATAGTTCTGACTCTGTCCCAAAGTGTTGTTAGGGCTTGAACATGAAATTTCACTCCTGTATGTCTCAGGTTTTCTTACCTGAAAAATGCTAACAAAGTAACCCAGAGAATGAAAGGCAAACTCTGTGTTCCCCCCTCAATATATACCCAATATCTGCACTCCACGACAGAAATGGCGAGACCTGAGGTGCAATGGCAGGTAAGGTAAACTGGCGCTTACCAGACACTTCAGGGGAGGGGGGTGGATAGTGGGAGGCAGTGGGTGGGGCTTAGGGAGGAAGTACTTGCCAGATAGAAGAATGTAAAGTTATCCAATAGAAAAGACGTATATGGTAATATTCTCAGTTTGATGGTCATGTAATGCATGTTTTTGAAAAACTATACTGTGCACTACGGAGATGTACAATAATTAAATGTTTATAAGAATTTTTAAAAATTAGAAATCATCATAAACCTTCAAAAAAATTAATATAGGGGCCAGCAGATGGCATAGTGGTTACATCACTGGACTCCCACATAGCCAACCTATGTTACAGTCCCGGACCCAGTGGCTTGAAAATAATGCCACGCACGCATGTGCCTACGTGCCCAAGATCCCGGAGGAGAATGGAGAAGGGATGGCGGTCCAGCCATCCCCACTGGAGGGCGAGTCCCCACTTTCCCTCTCACTGTCTCTGGTGAGTGCACGCACCCTAAGGCAAAAGTCTCTTTTTAAAAAGTTAATATGAAGGTGGGAACGGGGAACATGGATGGGCCTTTCTAGTTTTAACACTTGGTGATTTTGCGGTGCTGTCCGCTGTACCCAGTAACCATGTTTATTCTCAGTAGTCCTCAAACTTCTCTTTTCAAATAACTCTTTTGGGGTCACTTGATATACTGACTGCATAGGAATATGTGATGTCTATAAATTACTCCACAATTTCAGTCCTATTGTAGATCTGGGAAGGCGCCTTTTAACAAGTATACCAGGTCATGATGGCAGATGGCCAATGGACCACGCTGAGAAACCTTGGCCAATGTGACTGCTCCACATGGAGAGACATTAATGCTGGGGGAAAACCCGCTTGTCTATGTGGGGTGGGTCCAGTAGTTCTGAATACGTTTGTCTAAATAAAACACTTCTCACATCTGATTCCGTTAATTTACTTTTGAATAAGTCAACCCTTTAGCTAATGCCTTGCTTTGACTCATTTATATTTTAATATAAATAAATTTGTCAAGCTATGCAGTTCTATAGCTAGGAGGATACTATAGACTACTCCAAAGTCCCGTCTCTCAGGGAATGAAGTCCTTTGTTCAGAGTCTGACGTGAACATAAAGTCAGATTCAAAACTGGACCTGTGTCTTAGCTTGCAGGTCTCACTCCCATGGCCGGTCTCATCCTGTGACACGTCTAAATCCTTCCTCTCCTTCAATGGGCCTCCATACGAGGGCGTTGTGGGTTGCACAACCATCCCTAACGATGCCGAGTCCCATCTCCAGAAGCTCACAGGGAAAAGGGTCTGTACAGATGTGACTAAACTGGGCCCCTTGAGGTGGGGAGATTACCCAGGTGGGCCCAATGTAATCACAAGAGTCTTTAAAAGAAGAAGTCAGGAACGTTGGACAGAGAAGAAGGCCATGTAACGACAGAAACCGAAGAAAGAAAAGACGATGAATTCCTTTAGAAGCTGGAAAAGGCAGAGCGGCTCCCCCGCCTCCCGAGCCTCTGGAGGGAAACTGGACCTGCTGGCACCTTCATTTTAGCCATATAAGCCCATTTCAGACTTCTGATCTCCGGAGTTAAAGAGGATAACTCATGCTGCCTTTATTTTTTTCTTTTAGGTTTTTGCTATAGGATGTGTGCACTCTCCAGACAGAGACTGACAG
>NW_006204127.1:1624806-1625103 GCF_000334495.1 Tupaia belangeri chinensis
ATCGTCCCCGGGGTATGGCCACATCACAATCCCTTCCCCTCCATCTCCTCTTGGGACTTTGGGCATGCGTGCACACACATGCTGGCAATGATTTTCAAGCCTTTAAGTCCAGGACTTGAACCGTGACGGGCCACGTGGGAATCCAGCACCTTAATCATCACACCATTTTAACAATCACACAACTCATGTTGTTTTTAGCCACTAAATTCCTGGCAATTTGTTGAAGCAGCAAAGGGAACAAACAAAGGCATTGGAGGAATCTGGAAATAAAAGCGCTGGAGGAATCTGGGACAGCAG
>NW_006204127.1:1625113-1643872 GCF_000334495.1 Tupaia belangeri chinensis
GCAGGAAATTACGAGGAAGTTCCCGGGATGAGACGGACGCATGCTACATTACAGCAGCTTGCTTGGTAAATCGGGGTGTCAGCAGGCCAGTGTCAGAGCCTACGACAGAACAGAAATGCTAGTCAAAGACTTGTACTCCAGTTCTGTACGTGAATAAGGAATTTTGTCTTCTTTGTCTGCTCACTGAAGAAAATTAGAATGAAAATAATAGGGAACCAGCAGTTAGCATAATGGCTATGTCGCTGGACTCCCACGTAGTTGACCGTGGTTCACGTCCCGGACCTGGTGGCTTAAAACTCACGCCGGGCGTGTATGCATGCATGCCCAAGATCCTGAGAGGAGAACAGAGGAGAAGGGATTGCAACATGACCATCCCCTCTGGGGGGTGATTTCTCGCTTTCTGTCTCTCTGTCTCTCTCTGTCTGGCTGGCGAGCACACGTGCCCTATAGCAAAAACCTCTCCAAAAATAAAAACAGAACTAAAAAAAAAAAAAAGAATGAAAAAAATAATAAGAGACCAAAAAGAAACACTCGGGTTGGATCATTAGCTCCCTTCGCAGCGACAGGACTGTGGGGGGAGGTGACAGAGTGCTTCGGGATTTCTGGCAACCAGCCAGGTGGACAAGCTCTAGTGAATGAAACTGTCATCTCACGGCCATCTAGACACACCACAGTGTCAGAGATGCCACATGCTGGAGGGACGCGGAACACGCCAGTGACACTGACGCATGCGCTGTGGAACGCAGGTGAGGCTCAGGCTGTCCTGAGGCGTTGCACAGACTCTGCAGCATGCTGCTGTGCAGTCCTCTTCAGTGCAGGAACACGCCTGCAGGTCAGAGTTTGCAGTCCAAGTGGACTAAGGTTGGCTGGACCCTATGGAGTCACCTCCCCAACCAGTGTCCCCGACCACAGCCACTTCTCATCATGTAAAAATTAAGTGTGGGCCTATACTTAACTGTAATGTTGCCTACAAAAAATGTTAAAACTTTCAGAGCTTATTTCCCAAAGAATGCCTATCAAGTGTATGCATTAAACTTGGTTTACTACTTAAACTTACACCTTCAACACACCCTTATGGAAAGAAGTGTAGCTGCCTAGAGCAGAGTCAAACTGACCTGGGTTCGAATCTCTTCCCCTCCACTGACTAGCTGGGTAACCCTGGGTCATTTACTTGGTGTCTCCGAGTCTCAACTCTCTCACTTAGAGAACTAAGCAGAATTTGCTTAACTGAAGTAATGGAAAGATTAAGTAGGATATGGTATAGAAAGCATGCTGAATAGTTACTATTTTGACTGACCTCCAACAAATTAAAAATGAATAGAGATTACGTTGCAGGACCCCCAGAGTCCCAGACCTGGTGGCTTGCAAATCATGCCAGGAGCGTGGGTGTGCATGCTCAAGGTCTCAGGAGGAGAGTGGAGGAGAAGGGATTTCAGCATGACCACCCCGCTTAGGGAATGATTTCTTACTTCCCTCTCACTGTCTCTGTCTCTCTCTTTTGGTGAGCACACATGCCCTAAGGCGAAACCTCTGAAAAATGAAATAAATAGTGTTCCCTTGGGTCTCCTTTTTCCTGTATTTATGATGTCCAATCAGTTTGGGGCAGATTCTCTGGGGCAGAGTCTCAGAGACTTTGCAGAGAGGAAAAAGGAAGCCTACAGAAAAGCCTGTGGGAAGGGGGGTGCACAGAGGTGCATGAGGAGGGAGAGGGACTTTCCTGAGGCTTCGGGACTGTTCCCCATCCGTAGGCAATGAGGAGGACCTCAGAGTCCAGGTCTGGATCCTAAACAGCCCAGAAAGGAAAGGGAGGAGCACTGTTCCCACAGTCACTGCCCTGGGTCGTCACCGTCACGTGACTCGGTCTCTTCACCATCCAGACCATGCACTTCCTCACTCCGTTACATCCCACGATGGGGCTTGTCATTCCAGGCCGTGTTACTATGAGCCCAGGCACGCTCAAAGCTGGCAGGCAGTTCTGCTTTATCGACTTTTAACCTCCAAACCATGGCCTCCCCCCAGGAATAGGTTGCTGCCTTGCTAATACGTGCTAAGCGTTTTAAAGCCTAACGTCATTGAGAAGTTACAACACGCCTCAGGAAAATGTAGCCAGCTGTTCTATGGGCCACCTAAAGAATGTGTCCAGTTTTCAGATATTTGCAGTGCCCCGTGCTTGATAAAAGATACACGTGTACATCTAAGTGTCCGGGGCAGCGGACTGTTCTCAGCGCAGTGTTCAGAGGGTACAGCAGGCACATGTGCAGGCCCAGACCGGATGTCAGGAAGGAATTACTGGAGACACAAGGAGATTCAGTACGGATAAAAGAATATATGAGGGCAACTCGCACCCTGGGAAGAAGACCCTCGAGGAAGCAGAGACACGCGTTAGGGGAGGTCCATGTGAAATGAGGGCCAAGGAAATGATGGTGAAGACGCAGCCTCTAGAATACTCAGGACTGAACCCAAGCTCTGTCTGCCATTTGCTCTGTGACCCTGGGCAACAGCCCTTGTGAAACAGAACCTCACATGACAGTGTGTAAGTTGGTCAGCCATGGCGCAGCGGTCACACACAGCCGGTGATGCTGGAGGCCCGCAGGGGACCGGAGTGCGGTCCTGGGTTGATGTGACACTTGGGCCGTGCCTGCGCAAGATCCCAGCTGGCTGGGAAGGCCAGGGGAGACCACAAGCATGAGACCCTGCTTTGCATGCTTCTCTCGCTCTCTCCCTCCCTCCTTCTGCAAGAAGTAAACTTCAAAAAAAGAAAGTGCAATTTCCTCGCATTGCCCAAGGTCAAAATCTGCACCTCTGTTTTAATTCCAGTTACCCTCTTCCCCTGAGGCCGACAGGGGTGTCTGAGCATTAAAGGAGAAACTACGTAAAGCACTGAGTGCCACGCCTGGCCAGTCTTCCACCAGGCCTTGGGGGGGTAATAAGGTAAGGTGCAGTGCCGGAAACTTCACCATGGTCGGCAAAATGAAGGTGATTTCCGCGGAGCAGGTATCTGAGTAAGGCCTGCTTTCTCTGTCTCCCTGGGACCCAGTGACGGTTTGTGCCCAAGCACCCTGAAGACAATAGACGTAAATGGGATAGAGAGAAGAAACAGCCACAGATTCTCATCCTGCAAGCCCTAAGCAGGGCTAGAGGCAGGCCTTGTACAGACCATGGGTAAAAGTAAGACCTGAAACAGTAACGAAGGGGACCAGCAGATGGTGGAACAGCTCATTGCTGGACTCCCACAGAGTTGACAGTGTTTCGAGTCCCAGAACAGCAGCTTAAAATTCATGCCAGGCACGTGTGGGTGCATTCCCAAGGTCCCTTGAGAATGAAGGAGAAGGGATTGCGGAGTGGCCATCCCCCGGGGCAGGGGGGTGATTTCTCACTTTCAGTCTCTCTGGCGGGCACACATGCCCTATAACAAAAATCTCTCTCGGAGAAAAAAAAAGGGGGGGCAAGACTAGCAGATGAGATGGCATAATAGTTATGTTGCTAGACTCCCACAGAGTCCACTGCATCCACCGCAGATCAAGTCCCAGGCCCGGCGGCTTAAACTCACTGCCAGTGTGTGTGCATGCATCCCCAAGATTTCAAGAGGAGAATGGAGGAGAAGGGATTGTGGTGTGGCCATCTCCCCTGAGGAGTTATTTCTTGCTTTCTACCTATCTGTCTCTCTGTATTTCCAGCAAATGCACACACCCTATAGCAAAAATCTCTTCTAGAAAAAAAATCATTAAATAAAAATTTTAAATTTTAAAAAATATTTTAAATAAAAAAAATCAATAGCAAAGAACATACTAGCAGCCATAAGAATGAGCAGTTGGTGGAGAAAATTTTCATTTAAAAATACATATGAGAGCTAGTTCCATAAATAAGCAGGCTGGAATTATAAAGAGGCAGGGAACACTTCCCCGTGTTTCCAACTAGAGACGATCGAGGAGGCCCTGAGGGCTCCAAGGAAATAATTATTAGGAAGCTCTGAATCAGAGAAGAAAGCAGTGGAGTGTGCAACAGACTGCAGAAAGATTCGATGATAACTATTAAAACTGGTTTCTATAAATAGCTTTTGGTGTTTAAAGTGTTCCCTTTTTTTTCTTTTCTTTTCTTTTCTTTTTTTGCCATAAGGGATGTGCACTTGCTGGGGAGAAAGAGGGAGGAAAGTGAGAAACCACAGCCCGGAGGGGATAATTCCCTTCTCTACTCTCCTCCGGGGACTCTGGACATGCACGTACACACACACACACACACACACACACGCACACACGCACACACGAGCGTGTGCCTGACCACTAGGGCTCTACCATGGTCAACCACGTGAGAATCCAGCACCTTATACAGCACACCACCTGCTGGCCCCATAAAGAGCTGCTTTAAAATTCGCTTACAGAGCAGAATTGGGAGTTCCTGCATTTGACCTTGGAAGAATTTTTTCTTATTGCTCATTGACTGTGGGAGTGGTTTTTTCCCTCAGTTCTAAGCTCAGCTCTCTTCCCGTTGTTCTCTGCGGGACTCTGCCTAGGGACACGTAGGCCAGAGAGTTTCAGGCAAATAGGGAGAATTCCTTCCTCCAGCTTCACTGGAGCACTATAGGGTGTCTTCTGAAAGATTCTGCAAGGATGGAGGATGACATGGTCGGCTTGGATTCATCAAATCATCTCCAGGGTCAGATTTGAAATGACAAAAGCATGGTGGGTATGGTTCCATAGATCATGCAGCCTGAGCTGAAGCCCTGGAGCACGCATCTGGCCCTGAGGAAGTAGGGCAAGAAAGAACGTTCCCAAAGAGCCAGGTCGCCACACAGATAGGCTTGTGCTGGAGTGTGAGCATACAACTGTATGGAATCAGACCACTAAACTCTCTTCGGAGACACCCACAAAAAATAAGAGAAAATAAAAAGGTCACCAAGAACAATGCACTGCATGTATGTATTCTTGATCAGCATGGTAATTGTCAGGGAAAACGGTGAAGTGAAATTAAAACAGCTTTATTGAAATCTCTATATCACAGATATCAATTTACTTTGCCTCAGAGCCTCAGCTTTCCACACACAAAATGAAGCAAAATTAGGGAGCCAGCAGGTGGAGTGGTAGTTAAAGTGCTGAACTCCCACATGACTGACCACAGTTCAAGTCCCGGACCTGTCAGCTTCTCACTTTCCCCTTCTCTCGCTCTTGCTCTCTCTCTCTCTCTCTCTGTCTCTCTGGTCGAATTTTAAAAATAAATATTAACAAATAAAATTAGATAAAGAAATATTTTTTTAAGAAAATGAAGCAAAAATATCTGTAATGGTGAACATTCTTGAGGTGTAAAATGACAAAACCCCATTTTAAACGAGCTTAAGAGGAAAGGAATTTATTGGCTCATGACACAGTTTAAATATGGCTAGATCCGGAAGTTCTACCCACTGGGAAAGGCATCTCTCTATTTTATCTGTATACTCTAGACAAAGTAGATATTCCAAGCAGCCCCAAATTTATATCTGTCTCATAACAGGACCCCAATAGCAAGAAGACATTTTCTTCCCAATAATTTCAACAGGAAGACGCCAGAGAGGGCTCTTGTAATAGGTTCCCTCGAATCGAGGGCAATTTCTTAATTGGCCACTGTGACTAGAAAGGTGGAGGTGATTGTTTTGACTGATCACCCAGAGTACAGTAAGGGACCATGACTAACAGCCTTTCTGGAACCAAGTCAACAGAGCAGAGTGGAAAGTTAGAAGGCAGTTACTAGAATCGAAAGAAGGGGAAAGGGACAAACTGCAGAGAAAAGGAAACTAAGTATCACAGTTCTCTGTGTCTTTCTCAGGATGGTCATAGGAAGACTGAACTAGTAACATGGGGCTGGACCCATAGCCTAGTGATCAAAGGAGCCAGACACCACATGACTAACCAGGTTCCAATCCTGGCCAGGGACGCTTGCAAAACACACTGGGCACATGTGCATGAGTGCCCCGAATCCCGACAGGGTGGATACTTGGAAGAGAAGGGATGGTGGCTTAACTACACTCCCTCTCTCTCTGTCTCTCTGCTTCCTTGATTCTCTCTGGTAAACATAAGCACCCTTTGACAAATAAAAACGTATAATTTTAATAAGAAAAATGTGAAAAATCACTTGCAAGTTATAAAACTCTATTCAAAAGTTCCTTGCTTAATTCATACACAGTATAGCTAACATTCAAAAACTGTAGAGGTGTGCTGAGTATAGTATAGTATGTAGAAAGCATGGTGTGAGGCAGTTTTTAACTTTGTCACATGCCTGACTATGGTGATAGGCTTTTTAGTCAAAACTATGTAAGTATGTGACACTTCACAGTTAGGTGTGGTTTGAAAATCATGTCAGGGCATGTGCATGCATGCCCAAAATCCCAGGAGGAGAGTGGAGAAGAGATTGTGGCATGTCTTCTTCCCTTAGGGGTGATTTCTCCTTCTCTTATTCTCTCTGTCTCTCTTTAGAGAGAGCACATGCCCTACAGGAAAGAAAAAAGAAAAAAAAAGACAGAAAAAAGAAAAGTAAAAACAAAATTTAAGAAAAAAAAAGTTGGTTTTTCCCAATTTGTCTCATGGGTTGAACACAAACCAATCAAAATCTCAGTAAGCTATCACTTGGAAATCAGCAAACTGATTCTAAAGTTTATGGAGAAAGGCAAAACACACCATATGGCCAACACAATACTGAGGAAGAAAGCCGGAGAACAGATTATCTGACTTAAAACTTACTAAAACGCTTACAATAATCAAGATAATATGGAGAGATTAAAGAATAATCACACATCAATGAAACAGAATATACCATTCAAGTAGAGTAGTCAACTGGTTGTTGACAAAGAAGTGAAGGTGGTTCAATTAGGCAAAGATAATCTTTCCAATAAATGGTGCAGTAACAACTGAATATCTATATACAAATAAATGACCTATGCAAAGACTTCATACTTTTTATTAAAAATCAACTAAAAAATGAATCATAGGCCTACATGTAAAATGCACACAACTAAAAAACTTGTAAAATAAAACAAGAAAAAATGCAGGTGACTGGAGCCAGAAGGTACCATAGTGGATAACGCACTAGACTCCCACATGGTGACCGTGGTTCAAGTCCTGTACCTGGTGTCTTGCTTTCTCCCTTTTCTTCTCTTTCTCTCTCTCTCTCTCTGTCTCTGGTGAGCACACATGCCCTAAAGCAAATTTTTAAATAATAATAAATAAAATTAGATCATTTTTAAAAATAAAAATCTAAGTGACCTCCCCTAGAGTTAATGATGACTTTTTGGATTAAAACATATTCTATAGTTAAAAAAAAAAGACTTAATTAAAATAAACATTTTTTGTTCTGTGAGTGACACTATTAAGACAATTAAAAGACAGGCTATAGACCAGAGGAAAATATTTGCAAAATACATATCTGATGAAGGATCTATATCCAAAATATGCAAAGAAATCTGAGATGGCAAGAAAACAAACAACCCAGTTCAAAAACATGGCAAAAAGATCTGACCAGACACAAAATCAGATACCCATATGGCATATAAACATTTAAAAAGTAAGTCAACATATGTCATTGGAGAACCGCAAATTAAAACAACAATGAGATTCTACCATATATCTACTAAAATTACTAAAATTAAAAACTGATAACACCAAATGTAAATCCCCATTTATTGTTGGTGGGAATGCAAAATGGTACAACCACCTAGAAAGGAATTTGGGGAATTTCTTATTTTTTTTAAACTAAGCATAGTTTTATAATATTATCCAGCAATTATCCTCCTAGATATTTACCCAAATGATTTGAAAATATCTGTCTGCACAAAAACCTAGGCTTGTTCTTGACAGTTTCCTCAAACAGGAAGCTACCAGATGTCCTTCAAAAGGAAAAGTCTCTGACTTTTAAGTTTAAGTCTCAGACCCAGTGGCCTAAACCTCACGCTGGGACATGTTCACACATGCCCAGGATCCCCAGCGGTGAATGGAGGAGAAGGGAATACAACAGGGCTGTTCCCCTTGGGAGGTGATTTCTCGCTTTCCATCTCTCTGTCTCTCTGGTGAGTGCTTGCACCCTATAGCAAAAATCTTTCTCTCAAAAAAAAAAAAAAAAATGGATAAGCAGACTGTGGTAACCCATACAATAAAATACTATTCAACACTAAAAAGAACTGTGTTATCAGTCAATGAGAGGACATGGAGAAATCATAAATGCATTTGTAAAAGAAAATAGCCAGTCTAAAAAGGCTACATACTATATGATTCCAAAATTCGAAATTAGCAATGGAGACAGTCTTTTTTTAATGAAAAATCTATAGACACAGTGAAAAGATGGATAGATTGAAAAAAGAAGGGGGTATCAGTAGGGAGAGAGGGTCAAGAACATACGAGATTTTTAGGGTAGTAAAACGATTCTGTGTATTCCATAATAGTAAGTAAATGACATTATACATTTTAAAGGGTTTTTCCTTTATTTATGATGAAAAAAGAGGTAGAAAGAGAGAGAATAATCACCCTCCGCAGAGCCTGGCCATACTGTAATTCCCCTTCTCCCAGTTCTCCAGTTTTTCAGATCTTGAGAACTTACACATGGAGCAGCATGTTTCATGGTGAACGGGCCGGGGCTTGAACTGCAGTCACCGTGTGGCATCTGGCTTCTCTTGAGCATCACATTATGACTGTGTGATGGAGCTGGCCCAACATTACACATTTGTCAAAATCCATAGAACTATACAACACAAAGAGCAAACTCTAATTTAAACTCTTGCTTCATTTAGTAATAATGTGCCAATATTGGTTCATCACCGTAACAAATGACCCATCTCATGCAAAATATTAATAATAGAGGAAACCATGAGTGGGAGAAAGAGCAGTATAAGGGAACTTGTATGATATGCTCAATTTTATGTCAGCTTAAACTTTTTATGAAAACAAGCTATGTTTTTAAAACACTTCCAAAAACAGACAGGAAATAGTGAGGAAAATCAGAAAACATTCTAAACTGAGTAAAATTTGAAACACAAAGTTTCAAATCTCATAAGAGTCAACAAAAGCAGTGTTTAGAAGAGAAATTTACAACTTTAGCCAAATTTAAGAAAGAAAAAAAATCTATAAGCAATGACCTAAGCTTCTATATTAAAAAGCTAGAAGGGCTTACTAAACACAAATTAATTCAGAAAGGAATATAGTAGAGTTACAAGCAAAAATCATTCAAACAAACAAGCCAAAGAGCACAAGTCATGGAGAAAAATCAATAAAATCAAGGTTTGTTTGTTTTTGTTTGTTTGTTTTTTCAAAAAATGAGTTTCTATATCCAGTCTGGTGGTGCAGCTGGTAGCAAGATAAACTGTAGTGCTGGAAGCCACAGAGCTAACTGGGTTCAGATCCCCAGTGAAGCCTGAAAACACAATGGGCATATGTGCGTATGCAAGGTCCTGATGAGCTACAGAGCCAGGGAAAGGGGATCTCAGCATGACAAGACCTCATTGAGAGCTTTTTCTCTTTCTCTCTCTGGCATGCATATGCTCTCTTTCATGAATAAAACAAACACTTTTTAAAAACCTCCTAGATAGACTGATCGGGAAGAAAAGGAGACATCACTATAGACACAACAGAATCAAACACTAAGAGACTGTATTACAATTTTTCCTGGTTTATTTTCCTTTTTTTTCCCCCTGTGATAAAATACATGAAATATAAAACTTACCATCTTAATAATTTATCAGTATATAAGTCGATGGTATTAAATACATTTATAATGTCATGAAATCATCAGCACTACCCGTCTCTATAACTCTATTCATCTTATAAAATGGAAACTCTATATCCATTAAGCAATAACTCACCATTTCCCCCTCCATCTCATCTCTTCAACCACCATTCCACTTTATGTCACTATAATTTTGACTATTATGTGTACCTCATATTAGTGCAATCATACAGGAGTTGTCTTTTTGTGACAAACATATCATCCACATTGTAACATATATCAGAATTTCATTCCTTTTAAGGCTGAAAAATATTCCACTGCATAAATAAACCACATTTTGCTTATCTGTCCATCCATCGATGAATATTTTTGCTGTTTCCATAATTTTTCTATTGCAAGTAATGCTGCTATCAAAATGGATGTTGGGGATCTGCAAACGGCATAATGGTTATGTCACTGGACTCCCATGTAGTCAACCACAGTTTAAGTTTTGGACCCAATGGCTTAAAACTTTTTATTTTTTTTGGAGAGGTTTTTGCTATAGGGCATGTGCGCTCGCCAGAAAGACAAAGACAGAGAGACAAGAAAGCAAGAAATCACTCCCCAGGGGGTATGGCCATGTCACAATCCCTTCTCCTCCTTTCTCCTCTCTGTAATCTTGAGCACACACGCACACATGCCTGGTGTGAATTTAAGCCACCGGGTCCAGGACTTGAACCACGGTCAACTACATGGGAGTCTAGCAACATAGCCATTACACTAACTGCTGGTCTCCCAATGGCTTAAAACTCATGCCAGGTGTGGGTGCATGCATGCCCAAAATCCCAAGAAGATATTGGAAGAGAAGGGATTTTGACATGACCATCCCCCACAGGAGTGATTTCTCGCTTTCTGTCTGTCTCTCTGGTGAGCGCATGCACCTGATAGCAATAATCTCTCAAAAAAAAAAAAAATAGTGGAAAAGAATCTTTTGGAGAGCTTGCTTCCAATATTTTGGGATATATATCTAGTAGTAGAATTGCTAAATCATATAATGATTGCATTTTTAATTTTTTTTAGAAACTGCCATATGGTTTTCTTTTCTTTTTTTAAAAGAATTATTTTATTTTTAAACTTTTATTTATTTTTATTTGACCAAAACTGCCATACTGTTTTCTACAGCAGGTGTATAATTTTATCTTTCCACAAGTAGTGAACAAGGGTTCCAATTTCTCCACATCCTTACAAAGAGCTTTAGATGTTCGTTCTTTAGGTTTTTGTGTGTTTGTTCTGACAGTAGCCATTCTAATGGGTATGAGGCAGTGCCTCATTATGGATTTGATTTGCATTCCCTAATGATTAGTGATGTTGAGCTTTTATATGCTATCGCCCATCTTTTGTAGTGAATTCTTTATTCAAGTGCTTCGACCATTTTTTAATCAGGTAGTTTGTTTTCTTATTTCTATATAAGAGACCTTCAAAAGTTCACAGAAAATGCCTATTCTGAAAAACTACATATAGATTTCAAAATGTTTGCATCAAAATAAACTCATACTATAACTCCATTTTCCATGAACTTTTTGAAGTTTCCATATGTATAATTCCACTTTTCAGATATATGTTTCACAAACATTGTCTCCCATTTGTGGGTTGCCTTTTTACTCAGTTGATACTGTCTCTTTTTTGCTAGAGGGCTTGTGTGCTTGCCAGAGAGAGACAATAAGAGGGAAAGTGAGAAATCACTCCCAGAGGTTTGCCCACACCACAGCCCCTTCTTTTCCATTCTCCTCTTGGGATTTCGGGCATGCACACACATATGTGTCCAGGTCTAGACTCAAACCACAGTTGGCCATGTGGAAGTCCAGCACCTTAACCACCATGCCACCTGCTGACCCTGCTATTGTCTTTTGATTCACAAACTTTTCAACTTTTCATGAAGTCCAATTCATATATATATTTTTTTAATTGCCTGAGTTTTTGGTGTCCAACTCATTTTATGTAGGTAGGATTCTCTTGGTGCAAAATCAGAAGAGGAATTTGCAACAAGTTCTGCTTCCATTTAAATGTGTGACCTTGAACCAGTTGCTTTATCTCTCTAGCATTCAAGTTTCTTAACCACTACCAATTGGCAGAATATTCTTTCTTGGATTCTAGCACTGTGGAGAAGAACCTGGAGGAAATGCCAGAATCTGAATCATTTCTCATCAAGGACTTCATGTGAAGTACTCCCAGTGGCAGATGGACCATCTCTCCCCACTTTCATAAAAGAGCAGATGAATCCACTAGAGTGGATTCCTTCTTGGTCTTCTCTTCACAAGACAGGTAAGTTTCACATTATGAAACTCAGAAGAGCAAGAGGGAATCCCCTAGAAGTGCAACATACACTACAAAGGAGAGAGTAGAGTGGGGCCGTCTAGGTTACACATGAATTTTCTATTATTCACTCCATCACCCCTACTCTTCTCTCCATGCCTCCCCTTTCTCTTTGATCAAATACCTATCATTTATTGATTTTTCTCCTTAGATCTGATTATGACAAAGAAATATTTGGAAGCTGCTTTAATAGATGATCTTCAAGATTCCTGCCCTCCTCTAAATGTTTATGAGAGCCTAGTATGTATGTGCCAGACACCGACATATAGAACACCACATCTGTCTTCAAGGAGCACTGCTTTATGTTGCAAGGTATTCCAGCCTGGATTTGAGAAGAATAACAATCCTTCCTTACCTGAGACTAGCTATCTCATCCCTTAGCTGAAGTAGCTAAGATTGAGAGAGTAAATAACTTTCTGAAGTTCAAAGAGATTGAAAGGAAAAAAGCTAACATTTGAGCTAGGTCTGTCCTGTCCCACAGCCCATGCTACTTCCACTCTGGCATGCCACTTAATCAAAAAAGAGAATTGGGACCAGCAGTTGGTGTAATGGCTATGTCACTGAACTCCCACATAGTTGACTGTGGTTTGAGTCCCGGACCCAGTGGCTTAAACTCACACCAGGCGTGTGTGTGTGCGTTCCCAAGATCTTGAAAGGAGCATGGAGGAGAAGGGATTGCAGCGTGGCCATCCCTCCTGGGCGGTGATTTCTCACTTTCTGTCTCTCTGTCTCTCTCTGTCTTTCTGGCAAGTGCATCTTTCTGGCAAGTGCATTCACCCTGTAGCAAAAACCTCTCAAAAAAAAAAAAAAAAAAAAAAAAAACCTAAGGGCCAGCAGATGAAAAAAGTGGATCCTACATGGCCAACTGTGTGGTTCAAGTCCCAGGATGAGTGGCTTGAAAAGCATCCCAGGCACAGGAATTGTGATACAGTCATCCCCTCAAAAGGTGCTTTCTCACTTTCTCTTTCTCTCTCTCTTTCTCTCTTCCCCTCTGTCTCTCTCTCCCTCTCCTGGTGCATGTGCCCTATAGACAAAAAAAAAAAAAAAAAGTCTCAAAAAAAACAGAACTCTCTTATAAAAAAAATTAGCATAGCTTGATTCTGGTTATATATTATATTTCCCTAATACAGTAAATGACTTCTATTTTATCATGACTAACAGTGTTGTATTACATTCACTGCTTGCCTGTTTGTTCTAGAATGAGTAATTTTTTATTTGAGGTTTTTATTAGAATACATTTACACCCATAAAATCATAAATAATCAAATTTAAAAATGGGCAAATGAATTGAATAAACAATTTTCCAAGGAAGACTTACGAATGGCCAAAAGGCATATAAAAATGTTCAAAGTCTCTTGTCAGAAAAGAAATGCAAATTAAAACCATAATGAGATACCATTTAACTTCATTTAGAATGGCTAGGATCAAAACAATAAAGAACAAGTGTTCTCAGAGCTGTGGTAAAAAGGGAATACTCACACTGTTGGTGGGAATGTATATTAGTGCACCCACTGTGGAAAACAATACAGACACTTTTCTATCCTTTGGTATTTACCCAAAGGGTAGAAAAACAGTAAGAAAAACAGTTGTACATCCATGTTTACTGTAGTATTATTCAAGATTACTAAGACATGGAACCAACCTAATTGTCCAAAAACTGATGACTGCACTGAAAAACTGTGGCACATATATACTATGGAATATTACTCAGCTGTAAGAAACAATTAGATCCTATTGTTTGATTCAAAGTGAATGAATATAGAAGACAATGTTCAGCCAAGTGAGCTGGACTCTGAAAGATACACATTGTATATCTCCACTCAATTTGTACCAAATGTCTGCACTCTATGGCAGAAATGGAAAGCTCTGAAGACACAGCAGTAGAGAGGATAAGTGCAGGTACCAGAGCCTGTAGAAGGGGAGTGAGTGGTAAAGGGTGGGTATGAGGTGCAAAGGGAAGAAACACTTAACAGTTCACACACGCACACGCACACACACACACACACAGTATACATCAAAATGAAGACTTCATGCAAAATGGGAAATTAATCTAAAAATTAAATAAACAAAAGTAAAAAGAATACATTTAAATTTCTACTAGATAGTATGAATTGTAAAAAACCCACACAATTATTTTTCTGTCAGTTGAGGAAGTAGAAATCATTTTAATTTTATTCTTTTTTTAAGAGGTTTTTGCTGTAGGGCATGTGTGCTTGCCACAAAGACAGAGAGAGAAAATGAGAAATTACCCTCCAGGGGTATGGCTATGCTATAGTCCCTTCTCCTCCATTCTCCTCTTGGGGTTTTGGGCACGCATATACATGTACCTGGCATGAGATTCAAGCCTCCAGGTCTGGGACTCAAACCAGTCAGTCCAGCGTATTAACCACTATGCCAGCTGCTGGATCCTTAATTTTATTCCTAAATAGAAAGTGTCCTTGGTCCTAGCAACAGTGGTGCAGATAAGACCACTACTTGGGAGGCTAGCAGTCATTTGGAAGGCACAGGTTCAGTTCCCAGGGCCAACCTAAATACAGGGTACAGCTGCACATGCCTATAATCTCAGCTGGGAATGAGAAGGCTGGGGCAGGGGGACTGTGACAGGGTGAGACCATGTGAAAAACATCTATTTCTTCCTTCCCTCTGTCCCTCTCTCTTTGTCCCTCATAAAGGAAAATTTTTTTAAATGTCGTTGACTTTACCCAGAAACTTGGTGAGTGGATATTGCTGCATAAGTTTTTACAGAGGACATTAGGGACTTGGGCATATTTGAGGCTAGGCAGTGGAAAGGATGAATATATTTGGATTATAAAAAACAAGTCCTAACCTGAATCTCCACAACGCAAAGGGAACTTGCAATAGAATTTATTTCAGATCAGAAGACTAATAAATGTATACAAAGAAGAAAAAAAAAAAAAAGACAGCTCCCTCTTTCTTTTGTGTGTATTATGTGGTGTGTGTGTGTACACGCACGCGCGTGTGTGTAGTGTCTTTTTCAGACAGTCTCACTGTGTCATAATCCCCCTGCCTCAGCCTCCTAAGTAGCTAGGACTACCGGCATACACCGTGGTGCCTGGCTTTACAGGGTAGGCTGGGAATCAAAACCCGGGCCTCCCATGTGGCTCGGCCTGCCAAGCAGCAGCTGGGTTGGGCCAGTGACATTCTGGCGAACACCACCTGCATATGAGCCAGTGGGTGCTCCGAGAAAGCTCTGAAGACACAGCAGTAGAGAGGATAAGTGCAGGTACCAGAGCCTGTAGAAGGGGAGTGAGTGGTAAAGGGTGGGTATGAGGTGCAAAGGGAAGAAACACTTAACAGTTCACACACGCACACGCACACACACACACACACAGTATACATCAAAATGAGGACTTCATGCAAAATGGGAAATTAATCTAAAAATTAAATAAACAAAAGTAAAAAGAATACATTTAAATTTCTACTAGATAGTATGAATTGTAAAAAACCCACACAATTATTTTTCTGTCAGTTGAGGAAGTAGAAATCATTTTAATTTTATTCTTTTTTTAAGAGGTTTTTGCTGTAGGGCATGTGTGCTTGCCACAAAGACAGAGAGAGAAAATGAGAAATTACCCTCCAGGGGTATGGCTATGCTATAGTCCCTTCTCCTCCATTCTCCTCTTGGGGTTTTGGGCACGCATCTACATGTACCTGGCATGAGATTCAAGCCTCCAGGTCTGGGACTCAAACCACAGTCAGTCCAGCGTATTAACCACTATGCCAGCTGCTGGCTCCTTAATTTTATTCTTAAATAGAAAGTGTCCTTGGTCCTAGCAACAGTGGTGCAGATAAGACCACTACTTGGGAGGCTAGCAGTCATTTGGAAGGCACAGGTTCAGTTCCCAGGGCCAACCTAAATACAGGGTACAGCTGCACATGCCTATAATCTCAGCTGGGAATGAGAAGGCTGGGGCAGGGGGACTGTGACAGGGTGAGACCATGTGAAAAACATCTATTTCTTCCTTCCCTCTGTCCCTCTCTCTTTGTCTCTCATAAAGGAAAATTTTTTTAAATGTCGTTGACTTTACCCAGAAACTTGGTGAGTGGATATTGCTGCATAAGTTTTTACAGAGGACATTAGGGACTTGGGCATATTTGAGGCTAGGCAGTGGAAAGGATGAATATATTTGGATTATAAAAAACAAGTCCTAACCTGAATCTCCACAACGCAAAGGGAACTTGCAATAGAATTTATTTCAGATCAGAAGACTAATAAATGTATACAAAGAAGAAAAAAAAAAAAAAGACAGCTCCCTCTTTCTTTTGTGTGTATTATGTGGTGTGTGTGTGTACACGCACGCGCGTGTGTGTAGTGTCTTTTTCAGACAGTCTCACTGTGTCATAATCCCCCTGCCTCAGCCTCCTAAGTAGCTAGGACTACCGGCATACACCGTGGTGCCTGGCTTTACAGGGTAGGCTGGGAATCAAAACCCGGGCCTCCCATGTGGCTCGGCCTGCCAAGCAGCAGCTGGGTTGGGCCAGTGACATTCTGGCGAACACCACCTGCATATGAGCCAGTGGGTGCTCCGAGAGCAGAGGGAACAGCGCACCTCATTTGGAAGCCCAGAGCCCTGGCCACGTAAACCGACTCGAAGTTTTCTCATCTCTCCTTTGGCTGCCAATCCCTTCCTCTGCTCACTGTGCTTCAGCCACAACAGAAAACAAACCACCTCCCAATACTGCTCTAGGCCTCCACACATTCGCTCACGGCCTCCTGTGAGAGGCAGAGCCATCGCAACCTTCTGCATCTTGTAACACCCCAAACGACCTTCTCCATGAAACTCCATGCCTACGGAAATTGATTTCCCCTTCCGCTCTGGTTTCAGAGATTGTTATGCAGAAGCCTGTTCATCCTTTGTCCTCTCAGGGCCAGGGCATTGGGAAAGTGCCTGGAGGAATCCTTTCTCCTTGGAGTCCTGGTGCTTGGCTTAGACAGGCACTGGATAAGTAGCAAATCCATGAATTAACCTACAAGATGGAAAATAAAGGCAAGAAACAAAGCTCCACACTTCAAGGGTCACAGCACAGGCAGGAGACGGCCCGTTCCCTGTTCATCATGAAGGTTGCCGCTTGGCAGGTCATATGTGTTCTGTATTCTAATTTACCTCAGATCGGTGATGCAATCCTCAGTTTGGGTCTCCTAGTTTAAAGTGACACCCTCAAGGTATTTTTTCATTATTTTTAAAACCCTTTTTAATCATTTTTTAATACTCGTCAGAAGCTTGAAATTGGAATGTTATGATGAGACTGCCCTGATTTTCTGTGCTGTTTGTGCAGTGGATAGCTGTCTCAGACATGTGCTCTGGTCATACTGGTCATTTTCCTCATGTAATGATTTAAAGTTCTTTTTTTCTTTTATTACTTTATTTAGCTTTGTTCATTTCCTTATTTAATTTGACCAGAGAGGGACAGAGTGAGAGAGGAAAATATGAAAGCAAGCCACCAGGTCCAGGACTTGAACCATGGTCAACCATGTAGGAGTCCAGCTACACTAACCACCAAGCTACCTGCCGGTCCCTTCTCATGTAGTATTCTTTACATTGTTATTAATCCAATAACATGGATAAAAGATATATCCAGAAAGAAAAGCATGGGAATATTTTTAATATGCCTATTTCAAATGCATTTATCTAAGTAAATAAACTCTCTGGTCTGTTTTTGATTGCACAAACTGACCAGGTGGGGAGGAGGACAGCAAGCCTCAGTCATGCATCTGTGCTCAGCGAAGTGGCCGTTGGCTGGGCCGTGTGCCCATTCATCATCAGTTAGGCCAGGTTTATGCACACAGACAGAGTGGCATGGGTCCCCAGAGCAGGACAAGGCAACACCAATATGCAAGCACTTCTCAAGACCCTGTTTGAGACATGGTGGCCAAAGCCCCTTGGCTCAAGCAGTCATGCCGCCTAGCCAAATCCAAAGAGTAAGGACGTGAGTTCTCCATCCTGTGAGAGGATTTATAATGTCACATTGTAAAAGTGCGGATAGAAGAGTGCGAAGGGTGTGTAGCCAATTTCCCAGTCTGCCACTCCGATTGATGCCTGTCAGTGTGACCTTATTTTTCACCCAGGTTCAAATAGCCAAGCGAATAGGAGAAATGGGCCCTGCACTTTACACAGCAGCACATTCTGTGGTAGAATTTCCATAATAAATGAATTTTGTGATTCATGAGATCAAAGACCAACTGAAAAAATCTTAGCAAATTATCAGCCTCACTTAACCTTTAGGACTCCATCCAAAGTTATATATGCAAATGCAGTTAGAGAATTGCTCATGGTTTATTTCTCTGTCTTTTATATTAGTTCTGCCCTTCTAAAACGCAGCCCCTGTGCTTTCCTTGCGTTCTCAGACAAGTCACTCAAGGCCTTTAAGAAATTCGTAAGCAGTCACACCTTTAAATAATGACATTGTTAAGAAATTCATGATTCATCGCACCAGCTAGAATTTTTACATTTCTGAAATGAATACCATTTCTCCCAATTCCAATTTGTCTTGCAATTAAACTGCACATTATACCAGATTCATTCAGCAGACACATATTTAACATGCATCACTTACACACTTAGTAGGTGACAGGTTTAACATGTATCACTTACACACTGAGTAGGTGCTAGGTTTAAAATGCATCACTTACTCACTGAGTAGGTACCAGGTTTAACATGCAACACTTACTCACTGAGTAGGTACCAGGTTTAACATGCATCACTTACA
>NW_006204127.1:1645224-1648309 GCF_000334495.1 Tupaia belangeri chinensis
CACTGAGTAGGTACCAGGTTTAACATGCATCACTTACTCACTGAGTAGGTACCAGGTTTAACATGCATCACTTACTCACTGAGTAGGTACCAGGTTTAACATGCATCACTTACTCACTGAGTAGGTACCAGGTTTAACATGCATCACTTACACACTGAGTAGGTACCAGGTTTAACATGCATCACTTACACACTGAGTAGGTACCAGGTTTAACACACATCATTCACACACTGAGTAGGTGACAGGTACTGTATGAAGGACTGTGGACATCATAGGGACAGGAGGGAAGGAGGGGGAAGGAGGCGGGGAATGAACCTACCTTCTAGTACCTTGAAGTCTAGCAGGATGTATACCAGTAACTTGCAAAAAAATGCAGTCCAAAAAGTTCAAAGCATTTTCAAAATTAAAGTGACCTTTGCATTGTTGTAAAACCTCCCTTGGATAGCTTCTAATTTTCATAGAGCCTGACTCCTCTGAAGAAGGTTTAAAAGTGACTGACCTCCTTATTGCTATCATTAAATTGTCACCAAGTTATTTTTAATTTGGATAGTGTCCTTAAGTTCTTTTTGAGGACATTAATCTCTCTGGACAATTGAAAAGAGTTCTGAGTCGATTTGCTCTTACACAGGACCAGCCTCTCACCTGGATGACACTTCAAAGGAAGCTTACTCCACCACACTGGGTGAAGCTAGTGGACACGCGGCCAGAGTCACTGCCCTTGATGCTTTTCTTTGAAAGCTCACAGAGGCGGGTCCTCCACAAATCGACTTCGGGCACTGATCCATCTGTTTTTTAAGTATTCTTTTTGCCCCCAGGTTTTTGTCATAAAGCACGTAGGCACACAAGCCTTCTTACTGAAGTTTCCCTCTCGACTTTAACTGCATTAAGCTGTGGGTCTTGTCGATTCTGTTGTTTTTGAAGAACCTGTGGCACATGCCCTCCTATGGAAGGTGTCACTTTAACAAGCCGCCTTAAAGATGTCTCTTCCCCCCCTCACCCCCCGGGACTGCCTTTATGATCCATCGTAGGTGGTTAGCACTACTGATCACATTTTAGGTAGCATGGCGAGAGATATTTCGGTGGAGCAATGCCCTCTCTCAAGACAGACCCCATCAACCTAGATCCCCAGAGCAAGAAAAGTTTACCTAGTTTGGTGAATTGATCTAAAAGTCCTTTCTCAGATCATCACAACATTTAAAATGAAATTAATGAATTTTTGTAAATTAGGAAATCATTTTTCTCAAAGAATAAGAACACTGAATTAGAATCTCCAATAAGCCCCAGAATGCATGCTGAAGTTGTAGGTATTACTGTCAGATTCCTACTGGCCCCAAAAGTGCACATATTGGAAGTTGGTCGCATTGTCAAGAGGTTGCTTAGAGACTTAACCTGAGTATGCTGTTGAGGGAGGGGCCTTTGAGAAGCAGTCAGGCAGCTGAACGTAGCCCCAGGACTTGGTCCCCGCGGGTTTATAAGGAGACACACAGACAAGCTCTGCTCTGCTCAGCCTCTCACCCACGTTGTGTGGGGCCCTGTGCATGTCACCCACCTGAAAGAAGACCCTCACCAGATGTGGCCCCTGGCCCGGGGGCCTCCAGACCGTGAGCCAAAGTTCTAGTCTTACAAATTACCCAGATTCAGACCTGTTCTGCTATTAGCAACAGAATGGACCAGAACAAGCCCGATCCTGGGAAACTTGAAGGAAAAACAACATTCTCCATCTGAATATATTCAAATAAAACCTTATAGTGTTCAAAATGAGGGGCACTACATTTTATTTATTTTTTAAAGATTGCTTCTTTATTCATGCAGGAGAAAATGCAAGTTCACCAGAAAGAGAGAGAAGCAACCTATACAGGGCTTGGTCGAACAGTAATTCCCTTCCTTCAGTCCTCCAGCCTGCAGGATGCTGAGCAAGCCCCGTCAGCATGAAGCTCCCGGCTCTGCATCCAGCATGCACCAGGGGCTGCGCCCATCTGTCTATGTTTAACTGTATGCTTAAGCAAGTGTGAAGTGTAGCTTGCTTTCCATCACCTGAGGTGGGTACTCTTTTATCCTGAAATGAACACATCCGACTCACTTCTAGTCATTGAACCACCACGGTAGGCCAAGCACTGAGCTGGGTGGCAGGAACATGCTGCAAATATTGCTTACAACCAGCTCCCAGAGGGTCTCAAGGACCACCGTGACATTTAGCTGATACATGGGCTTTTTCCTAAAGGTATAATGAGGATGAGGAGAGGGGAAGGTGGGGTGAGGTAGAAATTTTACATTCTGGATATCAATTAGGCCTATATGCCTGTAAGTGATAAGGCTCTTTTGAAATGAACCAGGTTTGAAAAAGATGATTACAACTCTGAGTTCTAATGGCAGTAATGCTACTAAGGTACTACCGACACAGCCTGTGCCAACCACGTGATCAGGAGAAGACTAAGACACAGATCTAGAGGAGGCGGTGAACGCAGCTATAGGACAGGCCTGTGGGAAGCTGCTCAATGGTGGAAAAATTCTGCAGATAAATCCTGAACAACGCAATCAAGCCAGGGGAAGGTACCTTACGGGCTTCTCCTCAGGTTTGCAGCAGAAGGAATGCTGTATCCTCAGACTGACCCTGCAGGTCACAACTCATGGGAATGTTCCAGTAGGACCAGGGTCTCCCAGTACACAAAACTGGGGGAAGTAGAGATGACGCCACTGGCTACAGTCTTGAGTGTTACCTAACGAAAGCGGTCTGGATGGAAGTGCCCTCTTGCCCATAGTGCCCTCTTGCTCCTGAGCAACCGAAGGGAAATCACAGAGAGCAAACAATGGTGACGTGTATTATCTGTGTGTAAAGTGACAGGCGGAGGGCTAAAACTGCTATTAACACTATTTTTAAATGTTATTAGCATTTTACATGATTTAACATTTATGTAATACTTTCTTTTATGCATTATTTAAACTATCTTAAAGTTGTATGTCTCCATAGCTCACTTATGAAGTAGGTCCTATTACTTTTGTGTTACAGATGAGTAAACTGAGGTAGAGGAACAAGCTGAATTTTCCCACCTCAAAACGCCAGCCAGGCCAAGCAGTGGTGCAGCAG
>NW_006204127.1:1648522-1655003 GCF_000334495.1 Tupaia belangeri chinensis
AGGAATGCATCTGGATGCACGTGGGCAAGGCCCCGGATACTTCTGGGACATCCCTGAACACTCTGGGAACATGTGTGTGCCTGTGATCTAGGCCAACTGAGACCGAGGAGGTTCATGCCATGAACACTCTGTTAGGGGGGAAATCTTCCGCCCCGCCTCACCCCAGAAGAAATGAATAAACTTAATAAAAAAAAACAAAAGTCAGTCAATGGTAGACCCAGGACAGAAAGCAAGCAGTTGGACTCCAAAGTCCATGTGTGGCAGCGCTGCGCCAGTCTGCCTGCCGCACCCCACGTGAGGGTGAATATAAGAAGACTTCGGTATGTCCTCTGGCGCTGCCCAGGGCACATCTCCAACTAAAACGTGTCACCCGGGCAGTTCCGGCTGTGAGTCTGAGGCCCAGGGTGCACTGCCAAGCTGGAGGGGTGAGTAAACAGGGTCTGGTGCCACTGCAGAGGCCCCTCCGTCACACACGGCCACGCTTTCTGTTTGCCCATAGAGTCCCTGTTAGATCACATTCCTTCTGTATCTTATAAGGTCCAATATAAGCTTCGGCCCGACTTTGTTTTCTAAGTAGAAAATCTCTCAGGCAAATGTGTTGAATAATTATCTTCCAAGGACTAAAGACCTGTAACCTTGAGACCAAGCGCATCTGTTGCAGCAAAATGCATTTGTCAGAATATTTGGTGTAGAAATTATTTTTTCACTTAAAGATGTAAACAGTTTCAGTACTAGGACGCTATATGTGCTTAGCAACCTTGTGAAAATTAACCATTAACCATGGCCTGTTTTGTTAAGTATTCCTTTATTAGGTCTATATCTAAAAGTTTATCCTCCCCTCCTGGAAAGAGTTAACTTTGTTAACATCTATTTAATTTAAATACATCTCACTCCTGCACACTTACAAAAAAACCACACAATGTATTATGGCTCCAGATCTGTGAAGGTGGTACCCTATAAATACATGAATGAACATTTTGAGAAAAGCCATTAATATAATATACATGAAGACTAGCAATATGGGGAGATGCTTTCAAATTAAATTAGAACAAAAAGTGAGGATAAATTCTACATACACAGACCCCTGTGAGGGAGAAGTGGAGTATGGATATATGCAAAAAAGATAAAGAAGAATCATGACTATACAGATGACTTTGTTCAATCTCTCTTCTTTTAGAGAGAGAGAGTTTTGCTGCAGGGTGTGTGCAATTTTGTTCAATCTTTATATATTTCCATTCATTGCCATTTTTCTCCAGATGTTTATTATTACCTTCTAATCAAGATTTTATATTTGAAATGAATCTAAAAATATACTATGCTGAGGGCTATGATAGATATTCAAAAGCAAAATGCCTAATAATTTAAGCAGAAATCTAATCACTTATATCCTGTTCGAATCAAGACTGTGTGAACAAAGGGATTTGCTTAGCTTAGAGGAATGGCTGGGGTATAGCGGCAGAACCAAGAGAGTTTACAGAAAGCGTTGGCTTGTTTCAGCAGTCCCAATTGAGCAAGCCTGAAATCAGCGATCTGCATTTCATCACGTCCCAGGTGACCCTGACCTAATTAATTAGGGTCGCACTTTGCTAAATACTGAAACCCAAAGCATGGAAGTTCCCATCTCTCCACGTGCCATTTAGGAACAGCACTGCTTCGGCCCAGAGAATCCCAGTCATTCTGGTCCCTGGGGTAGATCCTACAATGGACTATGACACCATCTTCTTTTTTTCTGATCTATACTTCACTTGGGATTTTTCACTGCTGTTTCTTAATTATCCATGGGCAGTGCACCTGCGGGGGCTGGGGAGGACAGGGAGAAAGCACCCTCTCTGTGTGACTCTATCATGCCACAATCTCTTCTCCATCCTTTCGGGTTTGGGGCATGCACACACATGCACACACATGCACCTGGTGTGTTTTCCAAACTATCAGGGCCAGGACTCAAACCACACTGACCATGTGAACCCGACTCCCTTGTCCACCAGGCCAGTCCAGCGTCTTTCCTGTGACAGCTTTCCCTATGGTTTGCTCCATGGACTTCGACAGCTGAGTCATCCAGTGCCCTCACTGTGGTACTCAAGTCCAGTTAATGTGATGTCCCCTGATACTTGAGGCCATTTTCAAACAGCCGTGTATGTTCTCCAAGCTGGTGGTAGCTTTTAGGTAGGAGTTAGTGAGCCCTCTCCCCTAACAGTGCATATCCGTGGAATTCCTTTCTATTTTTCTGATGCAGTATCTTAAATTTCCCTTGGGAAATCACTCTCAGAAAATGACCAAGCCTACGCATTTAAACCCAACTTTGGGGTTTTGGTTTAAACAAAACTATGTAAAGAGATAAAGTTCAGATATCTTAATGTCTCATGGAGCCCCGAAGAAAATATGCCTGAGAACAAAACCACCATGTACAAAAATGGAAGCAAACGGATAGAGATAAAATTAGAGAGACAGAAAGAAACGTGAGTTCTTTATAGCATCTTGCGTTGAATCCTGGACACAGACAGTCCTACTCCTGCCTCTGTGCTACACGAACCAAGTGCTTCCCCTTTGACTTGAGCCAGTTGAATGAGGCTTTCTTCCTTCACCTGGAAAGTCTACCATGAGACAACCCTTTAATACTGCTACATACAGAGTATCCCTTCCATTTAAAGAGTAACAATTAGGTCTGAAAATCTACTTCTTGTTCAGGGAGACATTTAGGAAATCCATACTCATAAGCAAGGAGTCACTAGACATTAACTACATGACAAACTTCCTGCACTTGGGAATAAAGCAAGCCTGACAATTGTCACTAGAAAACAATACCACCACAGGCCTGGGACATCGCTTTGTCAAAGACCATTCACACGGAGCAGGATGGAGAGAAAAGAAAAGCATGAGGTCTTTGGCAAATCTTTATACTGTGGTCAGTGTCGCAAATCTTTCCATCCTTACGATTTAGAATATTTCTATAAAATTGGAAGGAAACCCATCTTCCTCTTTGTGCCCCAAGGAAAGAAGGAATATTGGTAACTGGGTGTCGTCATACCTGGGTTAATTGGTAAATTGGTAAAATGGAGGGAGGTTATCTGGTCCACAGGAAAAGCAATAGCCAGATTGCATTCACAGACTGTTTTTTTCTTCTTTTGCTATGGGGCACTTGAGCTTGCTGGGGGGAGGGAGAAGGCTGTAGTATTCCCCAGGGGAATGGCTATACCACATTCCCTTCTCCTCCATTCTCCTCTTGGGATTTTGGGCACACAGGCATCTAATTCCAGCGTGTTTTCAACTCTCTGTGTCTGGGACTCCAACTGCACAACTGACAACGTGGCATCCAGCTACCTTAACCTCCAGGCCACCTATGGGCCTGCATTCATAGACTTTAATTGCAGGGACATTTTTTTGCCTGCTCTTTCTAAGTCAGTTAGGCAGTCTTCACTGCTTATGTACGTGAGACGGTCATTGGTAGATTGCTGAGAAACCACTGCAAACAACTTGTTTCCAGAAAAAGTAAGCACTGAACAAATAGCTTTCTAGCATTATAGATCAATTTTTTATTTTCTTATATTATGACTCCTATAGTTAGGTTGGGACCAGGATGCAAAATATAACGATAGTCATATAAAGCTACCGACATTTAGAAATCACCCGACCTCATAAACTAACTAAACATGGCATAATATTTACACTCAAAATCATTTTCCCAATTGCTGAAAAAGGCCTGCCCAGGAAAAGAGTTAAAGAGGAGGCCGGATGCTCAGGAGTGACACTCTCTGGTGTCCTGCTTTTCTCTGGAGACTGTAAAGTTTGCACACTCCACTTTATACCTGAAAAGACTTGGCTCTGCAAAACAGTAAAGTAAGAACCGACTCCTTAGAGCTGACAAAAGAAAGAAGAGGGGTTACAACTACTTTTGCATATGCCCAGGGAGGGTGTTATGTTTGGAAGAGAAAAGACCTGTCAAGGCTAATCTTGCATTTCCATTGGAATTGACAGTGAGCACATGGCTAAAAGCAGAACAGGAATCTATGTTAATGGATTTTCTGAGCCTCAGAATGCAATTTGCAGAATCAGTAACAAGCTAGGCATGCCTATATGAGGGGAGAGGTCTGCAAAAATTCATGGAAAATGAGAATTAGGGCACAAAAAAAATCTATGTATGGATTTCAAAATTTGTGCCTAAATCAAGTCATATTAAAGTACTAAAGTATGAGTTTTTGCATGAATTTTTGCATGAATATTTTGAAGTCCTCTCGTAGTCTTTGCTTTAGCGAAAAAAAAAATCAACTCAATCAACACACACACACACACACACACACACACACACAAACAATAAACAATGTACCTTTTCCGATTCCCCCAATGTCCTCTCCTTTCTTGGTCAGCACCTCATCTACACAGGGGTGTCCCTCTGACTTTGGACTGGGTAGAATGGCACGGTGCCTGGATTCCAAAGGAGCCACAGAGGCCGAATGTAGAATTAGCTTCCCATGTGGTAAAACTTCATCAATGAAAAATTAAATAAGAAAAAGTCAGAAGCTAAACTCCTCTTCCTTTTTCACTCTCATTAATTACTACAGGGGACTATACGTCCTTGCAACCCTTCTGGAAAAGTGCCAGCCGTCAAGCAAGCGTCCAGCTTGTCCTTAATAGCAGCTAGTGTACCCGCACCACTGCATCCATCACACTCAGCCCCTCTTCCCTCTCGCCCTCACAGGGGCAGCACGGCCTGAATGCGTTCAAGGCATCCTAAGCATTGCCTTGGGCTCTGCTTCCCAGAGGACTTAAGGAAAGGTGTGTCGAAGCTGCTAGTCTTCGCTTACCGGAACCAGTTAGTACATAAACAGTGGTTTTGCCCTCTTACTATATAGCAGTAGGGGGTTGATTTTGCTTTGTACTTTGAGCTAAAGATGACAATTAAAATATTCCTTATTAATATGGAGCCTTTCAAAATCCCCCCTCTATCTGAGAGGACTTCAAAAAGATTTTTGGAAAGTGTGTATTAAGAAAAAAACTATGCATAGATTTCAGAATGTTTTGCACTGAAACAAACTCATACTTTGCACTGAAGTAGGTTCAGGTATATAAAAAAATGGAACTTTTTTATGAACTTGTGAAGTGCCCTCAGATTGTTATTACCAATAAACACACAGAATCCACTTGTTCAGCTGTGCCGTGTTCCATAGCAAACCAGCCAAAGCTAAATAACTCCAGGCAAGGGGAGGGCCCGCCTACACACTTCTCTGGGCGCTACAGCCACTCCCGTGGCTCAGTCTCAGTACGAGCTGGCCTGGACTTGAAGGCCATATCTGATACCTCACAGCTCCTTCCTGGGGCTCTCCCACCAGGGCCGGCTGCGGCTTGCCCTCACGGTGGACTACAGCTTGGAGATTGGCTGCCCAGGAGGAAACAAAAGCTACGGGTCCTGGTAAGGCCTGGGCTCAGAAGCCCCAGAACATCACTTTCAGGGAGTCCGTGTTCAGAACAAGTCACACAGGCAATGAGCCTCAAAAGGATGGAAAACAGGCCGTACCCCTTGACGGGACGGGCGGCGTGTGCACAGACAGCTTAGCATGCAGTAGCTGGCCAGCCTCTGGCTGGGCGAGCACGTGTCCAGGCCTCACTCCCTCGCACGGCACCGGGTAGACCCTGATATGGAGGCCCTGCGGGGGTGCTGGCTGTCTCTTTCTCTAGTGAAATAAATAAACAACTTGAAACAATAAAACACACGACGTAGGCCAGTGCTGCTTCAAGTGTCTTCCGCAGACTCAGCGGCAGCAGTGCCAGGGCTGGTTACAAGTGGAAGCTGGCCTGCTGGCACTGCGGCCGGGTGTCCCAGTACACCTGGACACACCGAGCACATGTGCCCACGACCCTGGCTGGCTGGGGATGCTGGGGCACTGCAGCGTGAGACCCTGTTGAAGCTGCTTGTCTCTCCCCCGCTCCCTCTCTCTCATGAAAGAAATAAGGACACTTTTTAAAAACGACCATTTGTGGATTTTGCTTTAGATGGTGTCAGAATATCCATTTTGAAAAGCGTGACTTTAAGAAGTACTGGACCAGGCTGCAGGCTTTCATTTTCGTCTGTCTTCTCCATCCCACAAACGGCAAATTCAGCTTTCTGTGTCACAACAGAGTATAAAAAGCATAGCAGGAAGGGTCCATCACGTTAATTGGCCAGAGATGCCGTGACAAAGGACAGCCAGCAGCCTCAGACACCCGCGGTAACCAACATCTGGGGCCCGGTCTGTGGCAGCAGTTTGTCTGAGGGGTGCTATGAAGTTGGCCCAGCCACGTTACGGGGTGGAGCAGAGTGAGGGGCGAGCAGAGCGCGCTGCCTGTGGCCCCTAAGGTCTGCCTCCTCCAGAACACATCAAAGCCGGCAGCGCACGGCAGACAGGACTGCTTTCTGTGACCCGCAAAGAAAAAAATCTCCTCCTGAAAGTTAACCCCAAAAAATCAAGCTTCATCTCTGACCGGGTGCTTGGTTTTCAGTGTATGCAGC
>NW_006204127.1:1655017-1664179 GCF_000334495.1 Tupaia belangeri chinensis
ATTCGGGTCTCAGTAACTGAGGATTCAAGCTCTCTTGAAGCAGTGTGGGTGGGCCTTTACCTAAGTGCAAGGAAGAATTCTGCCCAGCAAATTAATACCTTAAATTCTGAACTGGTGTGAAGACAGTCTTCTAAAGAACTTACTTGCTTACATTCAACAGACGTTAGTAACACGGCTTATCTGAATCTGAAAGAAGGGCTTCTTATGCAAACCACATTTTTGTCTATTTCTGCATGATGAAAGTGAAACAAAGGTATTTCTTAAAACATTCTCACACAAAAACGTATTCAGACATTTTTGCTAATTCATACTGTTCTGTCTACATACAGAGCAATTTTCCTAGTAGGATTTTTTTCACAAGTCAATTAACATGTAACTTGATCGCCAATAAACTGAAACAAATGGAATTAAAAGCCGTTTTTAAAGCTCACCTTTGATAAACTACGGCTCTTATTTCTCACGTCCCAAACCTCATATTTAAAGGCCAGGAAAATGACCAATTTTCCCTGCAAGAGGTTGCAATCAAAGTGCCAGTGGCAGAGGTGAGACACCACGGAAGGGGCTGCTCCTGCCCCGCTCTCCCCAGAACCGCCCTCGCCTACACGGGGTCTGGCCCGAGGTGTCCCAGCTGCCCTGCCCAGAGGACCGTATAAGCAGCAAAAACGCCTGTTACAATAATGCCTTCCACGAGGGTAAAGAGCCAAAAGTTGATCTGAAAAATACACGTTGTTCAGGCAGCAGACTCACTTTCCAAGGTTATAATCACGTGACAAACAAGTCTGTGAGGTTTACTTTCCTTGATTAAATTTTTCAAAAGAAAACCCATATTTCTTATGTCCAGAACAACGAGCAGATTCTTTTTGTTTTTAAGAGGCTTTTGCCTCAGGGTGCGTGCGCTCTCAGAAAGAAACAGAGACAGAGAGAGTAAGAGAGAAGGCGAGAAATCACCACCCCAGGGTGGTAACCCCAATCCCTTCTCTTCCATGCTCCTCTCGGGATCCTGGGCACGCACGTACGCTGGCATGCATTTTAAGCCACCAGGTCTGCAACGAAACCACAGTCGGCCATGTGAGAGTCCAGCAACATAACTGCTGTGCTGGCTCTAAAAAGGAGGTTTTAGAAGACTTATTTCTTTTAAATAAATTATGTGTTTAATTTTTTTATTCATTCATTTATTTTAATTTGACCAGAGAGAGACACAGAGTGAGAGAAAATGAGAAATCAAGCCACCAGGTCCAGAACTCGAACGGTGGTTGACCCTGTGGGAGCGTCCAGTGCCTTAACCACCACACCACCTGCTGGTCCCTTTTTTCAAAACAATTATTTATTTATTTAACTTTATTTATTCATTCATTTATTTTAATTTGACCAGAGAGAGACACAGAGAGAGAGAATGTATCAGAAGATTTCTAAGCATTTCATAAATGACCAACTGCAGTTAAAACATTTCTGAGAAAGTACAAATGAGTCATTCCATTCTTAAGGAAAATGAAACGATGTCTGTGTTTTTCTCCCTACTTAGGAGAAACATGCAGCGGACTAGAGAAACTAAAAACCAAGCAAGCCCAGGGCTCTGGCAGTTCCTCCACCTCCCACTCACAAGAGCAGAGAGAGTCAGCCCATTTCTGTGTTAAGCCTTTCCCCAGGGCAGCAAGCATGGTCCTCACCTGGATTTGGCCACCTGGCCAGTCCCCAGAGGAGTCCCCAACACTGGAAGGGCTGCACAAAGCCACCGGACTGGGATCATCTCTCAAAAGCCTACAAAGAGCAAAGGGTCCACAGGAAAGCTAACCTTGGCCTTCAAACCCAACAGGGAGCTGAGAGTTAGACCACTAGAAGGGTGGCAGCTGGACAGACTCCTGAGCAGGGACAATGGACAAGTGACTAGGACGGCTCACAGCAGTGCGAGCTGTGTCCTGCTAGGGACAGTCTGCCTTGTTTCAAGGCCCCTGCTCAGATACAGTTTTACTCATAAAATGGGCCTAGTAATTGCTATCTCATAAAGTGTGAAAATGAAATGAAATCATTCAAAGTGGACATGATCTGTAAATGATATATACGCAGACACACATATATACTGGGTTGTTCGGGAAGTCATGATGCATTTTTGCATAGAAAAACAGAAAAGCACACCGTGACCTTCCAGCAACCTAATACCTGAGATAGGACCACCCTGTTTCGCTCTCAGCCCCCTCGCGGTGGAGGGGGCGCTGTCTTGGGCCGTGGCCCTGCACCAGAAGCGACCCCACACTTGCGCACACTGCAGCTGTGTTTCTGTTAGCCCCGCTCCCCGACTCCACTCTGCTTTCCTGGAAAGCAGGCCTGCGTCTTAGTCATCGTCACCTCTCATTTATATAGTGGGGCAGTCCATCGCTGCTGGGGGATGTCGCTGGATCCGTTCTGAGTCCACGCGGTCATCCAGACTCGCAGCTGGCCCTGAGTCTGCACTGGAACGCCGAGCAGCGTAACGCGAGAATTGAAAAGCAAACGCCCATGTGCCAGGAACCGCTCCCCACTGCCAAAACGGCTGCTCCCCACTGCCAGAGCACTGCCGCCTCTGGGGAAGAGCTGAATTCTCAGAAGTAGAAACAGCTGCTGAAGCTGGTCAAAAGTGAAACCAAGGAAACCAGCAGTTAGCGTAATGGCTATGTCGCTGGACTCCCACGTAGTCGACTGCGGTTCGCATCCCGGACCCGGTGGCTTAAAACTCACGCTGGGCGTGCCCAAGATCCCGAGAGGAGAATGGAGGAGAAGGGATTGTGGCATGGCCATCCCCCCTGGGGAGTGATTTCTCGCTTTCTGTCTCTCTGTCTCTCTCTGTCTGGAGAGCATACGCTCCCTATGGCGAAAAACCTCTCAAAAAAAAAAAAAAGTGAAACCGAGCAAAGACCCCCCTAAAGTATTTCCTAAGGTTCTTGAAATATAAAGTCCATTTACACTGTAATGGCCCAGAGTAAGGAGTAAGTCTTCAGACTTTGGTTATGATAATGACCAACAGGGACCATGAGTGAGGGCCATTGACCTCTAACAGCTCACTTAAAGGAAAGAAGGTTTTCATTTCAATATGTAAGATGGTTCCTAGGCTGGAAACTGCTGGTTGTGAGCTCAAAGACTCCAGGCTGAACGGTTCCAGACACCTGAAGAGGAATTTAATTATCTAAGGCCTCACCAATCAAGAATTAATTTTTTAAAAAGTTTCAGAAGAGAGAGAGAAAAAAAAAAAGAATGCCCACGGGCTGATCACGCCCCCTTGAACCAATCACTGAACTGATCATGCGCCTGGGACCTCTGCCCCTAATTTTGCCCTTAAAAACGCGTGTGGGGAACATCTCGGGGAGACGGTCTTTTCATCATGAACTGCCCGCTCTCCTTGCTTTGCGCTTTGCAATAAAGCTGTACTTTCCCTCACCACACCACGTGCCTGTGGTTTGGTTTTATAGCGCTTGGCCGAGCGAACCTGATTTGAGTTCGGTCACAAAAGGAGGCACCAACCAGTACCCGCCATGGAAAATCGTATCGGCGAGTCAGTGCCCTTGGAGGCGCTAGGCGCAGCGCTGGACCCCCACACCAGCTCGTTCCTGTGGGGTGCGGGCAGCACTGCAAGGAAGGCTCCCACTCGCACCCCAGCAAACCTGAGCCCTGGCTGCGGTGGCCGCTACGACGGTGCCCACCAAAGCCGCCTGGCCTTTAACTGAATCTCGGGGGTCCTTCGTACCAGCTGAGCCCTACCCCTCGGGCTGCCTGCACTCCTCGCCCACAGGGTCTACTCCTGTCTGTGCTGAGTCCCTGTTTGCAGCCCAGGGCTCACTCACCTCTCCTGTTTGACCCTTAGGACTGTCCTGGCCATCGACTGTCTTCGCTCTCTAATCCCTGCCATTTCTGGCTGTTCTGAATAGTGCTGGGGACCCTCATGTGACACTAGCCCCAACGACCCCTGGCTTGCCTCCTTCTAAGCAGCCAGCACCTTCAGACTCGCTAACGTCGTCAGCTTTCAGGCACCAGCTGGGTGGGACACTGGGTCAGGAGCCAGGACGTCCTCCACTCCCCGTTTCTGTATCTGTCTGTCATCTCGGCCCTGCGTGCTTACAGTAACCCATTCTCCTTTACGTTTGGCTAGGGACAAAAAACAAAGACAACTGGAATGTACCTGCCCTAAGGGAATTCACACCCTGACAAGGATGACCCATGCAGAACTTGGCTCTGCGCCCACACACTTCAGGCCCCACAGGCTGACCCCTGCCTGGAAGTCACACGCACATGCAGTCCCTACCTGACACTGTACTTGCCGACATGGGGCCATTTCAGGTTCCTATGTCCAAAATGTGATCTTCCCTGCTCTTCCTCCTTTCTGCACACAGCATCAATAAACTTGCAGTCTAAAAACAAATAAACGAAACCCAGGAGAAGCTTTGCCTCCTCTCTCGCCCTTCAAGGCCTGTCCAATCCTTCAGTAAGTGCTCTCTGCTCTACCCGAGGGCGCAGGACGAGCCACGTGCTTCTCTGCTCCTCTTCAAGTCAATGCACCCTCAGGCCACTGCTGGCCTACAGAACCTCCACAGTCTGAAACCGTGCCCTCCCTCTGGGCCTCCCCAGCCCCACGCAGGACACCTGCTGACCAGAGAAGAAGAGCTGGATTTGGTGACTTGACCCCAGGCTAGGCCCCCAGGTGGTAAGTAACCTGCAGACTGGCCTAGTCCCCCAGAGGGCCTAGGACAGCCACCGTTTTCTCTCCAGACTGACTGCCGAGTGGCCTGCTGCTACTCTCCCACAGCCCGTTCTCCGAGTCTACATCTTAAACCAAGGGCATCACTCCTCTGCTGACCCCCTCCTGGCCGACCCCCATTCACCTCTCCTCTCGGCTGACCTAACCTACTCTTCTTTAAGAACGTCGAACTCCTCCCTTCCAAGTGCTTTTTTTTTCAACCCTTCCACCTCAGACCATAATATGTGAACCAGGATTAATCCTCTTTTTTCCAGTTGTGCCACAGGTATGTGCCCTCATCAGAGAGAGACAGAGAGAGCGAGCGAGAGAGAGAATAAAAAAACCACACCCTCTTTCCCCAGTGGGGACGGCCACCGCTGGAATCCCTTCATTCTCCTCTCGGGGTCTGGGGCATGCACATATACGTGCCCCGCGTGTCTTCAAACCATCAAGTCCAGGACTCAAACCACACAACCGGCCTCATGGAATCCAGCACCTTGACTTCCGCACCACCTGCTAGCTGGAACCTGGGTTAGTATTAACGTGTGCCCCATCGCCCGCTCTCAGCAGTCGTCCACACTGGGCTCTACTAGACAGCTGTCATAGTACTGTAAGCGTACCCATTCCTCGGGTCAGAGCATAGCTTGCACTTTGCCCCTGACTGGCCTCTAAGCTCATGGCTAGTCCCCCGTTTTACGCACCTAACATAGACCCAAGCACGAACTTCATGCTCCCTGTTCTATGTACAGTATGTTATTACATAGATATAGCGGTATATTCCTAAACAGTTGGGCTTCACAATTTTAGTAGTTTTTTTAATTATGAAAGAATAGCATGCTATTTGTAATCTTTTAGACTTAACTTTTTACTTAATATTATGTTGCTAGGACCAGCAGTTAGCGTAATGGCTATGTCACTGTACTCCCATGTAGTCGACTGCAGTTGAGTCCCGGACCCAGTGGCTTAAACTCACACCGGGCGCATGTGTGTGCCCAAGATCCCGAGAGGAGAATGGAGGAGAAGGGATTGCGGCGTGACCATCCCCCTGGGGGGTGATTTCTCGCTTTCTGTCTTTCTCTGTCCTTCTGGCGAGCACACACGCCCTATAGCAAAAACCTCTCAAAAAAAAAAAAGAAAAAAGAAAAATTGTGTAGCTAAGAAATAATCATCTGTGTCACTTGGTTTGCCTTTTTTTAATTGCCAGAGGGTATGTATGTTCACCAGGGGAGGGGGGGAGGCATTCCCCGGGGGCGTGGTCACATAACAGCCCCTCCTCTTCATTTCTCCCTGTCGGGGATGCACACACCCACGCTGCAGTATGCCCATCGTGTTTTGTTTTTCCAAGCCACCAGGCCTGGGATTCAAATCGCATTCAGCCACATGGACCCAGCTGCCTCAGCCCCTGGACTGCCGTGCAGCCCTCCCCGTGCTGCTCCACCCCACACCTTTGGGTGTGCGCTATTGGGAACCAGACTGTCCGGGTGCTCGCACGCGTGTTCCTGTGGAACGCGGCTAGCAGTTTTTCCCAGGAGTGAATGTTCACGATAGGATACAACGTCGAGCTGGTTTTCAAAGCCACTGTTCCAAATGGCGCTCCACCAGTAGTGTGCAAAGAGTCTCTGGACCTCCATGCTCTTCAACCACGTGATGTTGTCGAACTTCTGTTTTGTGTTTGCTAGAGGGTGTGTGCACTTTCCTAAGAGAGAGAGAAATCACCCCCTGGAGGATGCAATCCCTTCCCGTCCATCTTTCTTCTTGGGACCTCATCAGGCTTTTTAAGACAGCGCCAAATGAGTGTCAACAGCTGTCTGGGCGTGGCCTTCACTGGCAGACCCAGGACTCGGTGTGTTCGCTGGCCGTGTGCACTGTCTCCTCAGGGCTCTGCTTCTCTGCCTGCACGTCCTCCCCCGGCGGCTGCCCTGCCCTCATGCCCACCGCGTGGAGGCAGCTACTGCCCAGCGTGGCACCTGCTCTCAGCTCTACGTACCGACCGCTTCCGGGGTGATCTGTCTGTTTACTGACACAGACCTGCTTCTCACGACCAAGCAGGTGCCCAAGGACCTTGGCAGCCCTCTTCCCTGCTCCATCCTCAGTGCCTAGCACAGGGCCTGGCACGCGCGGATGGGTGGCTTTGTGAGAGAGGGTAGGTGAAGTCAGAGGCCTGGAGCCCCGTCTCAGCTCCCCACGCCCTAGCTGTAAGCCCATGAACCGGTTAAATAACCCACATGTTCCTTCGCTGGCCCATCTGTAAGAGAAGTGCAGTGGTCCTCACTACAGGCAACCGTGGGATTGAAATGAGTTAGTATATGTAAGGTTCTTAGAACACTGCCACAGACAGCAGGTGTGCAGAGAAGGCGGGTAATTACTACTAACGCGGGACTTTGTTATCGCCGCTCACGGCGCCAGAGCATCAAGACACGGGCCTAGTCTGGGCCCACCGCACCTCCCTCCCCTCAGCCTCTGCATCTCCCTGGTCTTGCAGATGTTCCCTCTGACCCTAGAGAAGAGGTGAAGAAGCACATGGGCAAAAACCCTTGGGTAGTCTATTTTTTTTTTTTTGGATGGAGAGGTTTTTTTGGGGGAAGGGGGGGGTTGTTTTATTTATTTTTTTTGCTATAGGGCGTGTACGCTCGCCAGAAAGACAGAGAGAGACAGAGAGATAGCGAGAAATCACCCCCCACGGGGGATGGCCACACCGCAATCCCTTCTCCTCCATTCTCCTCTCAGGAACTTGGGCACACACGCCCGGCATGAGTTTAAGCCACCGGGTCCTGGACTCGAACCACGGTTGGCTACATGAGAATTCAGCGACATAGCCATTACGCTAACTGCTGGTCCCAAGAGGGGTAGTCTATTTTCTTAAATTATTATTTATTTCATTTTATTTATTCATTCATTTATTTTAATTTGACCAGAGAGAGGGGGAAAAAAGAGGGAGAGGGAGAAAGGAAGGCACCAAGCCTGGGACTCAAACCGTAGTCGACCATGTGGGAGTATTCAGCACCTTAACCACCGCCACCTGCTGGTCTCCAGGGGGTAGTCTATTTTCAAGAAAACGGACTGGTCACCCCAAAGATGCTGGACAGCAGCACGCGGCTTTGGCTTTTGCAGGGCCGGCTAGGTCAGTGATTCACCGACGTCCATCCAGACGCGAGGGCCCAGCGTGCCAGTCCGTACAAACCACACGCCCCACTCCCTCTACTTTGGTTCCGATGTTCTGGAGAGGAAGTTAGGACGCAGGATGGCAGAGAAACGAGGTAGAGTGAACGAGGGAAGTGGGGAGCCGAGAGGGCAAGGGGGAAAGGAGGGACTAGGGACGATGGGAGAGATGGGGCCCAGGAAAGGCGGGGCACGTGGTACTGGCTTCCCTGTGCAGTGTTAAAATGCCAGAGAGGAAAGGGAGTCCCGTCCACCCCGGGACATTTTCTTTTTGAGCCCTGAGCGGGGCAGGGGGAGGTAAGCAGGGAGAGGCATGGCAAGAGACCAGGGGCCTGGGAGCGACAGGGGAGAAGAGGAAATCCAGGCAAACTTCACTGCACCACCTTCGGGGGAGGCTGGTCCCAGGCCATCTGTGGCCCCCAGTCAATGTCACCGTGGTCGCCAGCTTACCTTGTTCTGCAGCCAGGAGACCCGCTCCATTCGAAGCTCTCCTTGTCTCCAGGGGAGAAATGCGGCCTTGGTCAAATGCGCCAGGGGGTAAAGCGTAAGTGCGAGTCCTCTGAGAATTCCCGCGGGTTCACTGGGAGAAGCTGTTTCCATTTAAGAGAGACCAAGAGTCCTGGCCGCGACCAGCTGTCCCTCCGGGTGTCAAATTCCGTGACAGCTCGCAGCCCAAGGGAGCGCAGGGCCCCCTCTCCGCTCCAGGGCGCCCCGAGCCCGCGGGGGAGCCCTGGGGCGCGGGTGCGGGCGCCGGGCGGGGACGCGGCAGCAACTAGCCAGGCCCCCGCTGCGCACTGGCGGCTGGTCGGGGTCAACCTCTGGGGAACCCCTCTCCTACCTGCCGGCCCCGGCTGCAGCCCTGACGGTGCTCAGTACTGAACCTGCTCACAGAAGGCCCTGCTGGGACCGGGGACTCCCTCCTTCTGGAGCCCGCGGCTGCAAGACGGAGCCCGTGCGCAGCGGCCGGGATCTCAGGGCATCGCCGACCTTGAGGCTACCCAGGCGTGTGCATGCGCCAAAAATAAACCCGGCCGCGCGCCCACACGCTGCGCTCCGCTCAGTGGTTCCCGCCCCGGGAAAGGACTGTCCTCAGCGGCAGAAAGCGTGGGGAGGGACCTGCGCTGAAGAACGGGCGCCAACGGGATGCCCAAGGCCAAAGTGGGGGTGGTGTGAATTTCAGGGGTTGGATTTAAGCCTTCCGAAGGAAGAAATTGCGCGCGCGCGCACATCGCAGCCTGTACATGCCGCGCGTACACTTCTGGCGGGCGTGGAAGGGCCCAGCCCCGGATCCGCGCAACTCC
>NW_006204127.1:1664629-1677076 GCF_000334495.1 Tupaia belangeri chinensis
GGGTTGCCTGTCGATCACGTGGCCAAAGAGGGCAGACCGGAGTTGAAAAGCAAGGGAAACCACAGCGTCTGCAGCCCCTCTGCCTGCCTCCCTGGCTGTCTGCATTGCAAGCACAGCTGGGCAGCCTCTGGGTCAGGCCGGTACTCCAAACCCACAAAGAAAACGGGCTACTGAAGGTGTCGCATAGGGGATCCCCGCCCCACTGCATCCTGGTGACACAGGAAGAAACAAAAGCTGTCGCCTGGAGTCTTACTCTTAAGCAAAAAATGGAGCACATTGCACCAATCTAGAAGGTTCTAATGTGGCATCTGGCTCCCAAGCCCCTCCTTAGGTTACTCCTTCAGGTCAGAACTAGGCCCCTGGGGTGAGCAAGGCCCCAACCAGCCACCAGGAGCTGCCCAGGAGCTCAGACCTCAGCAGCCCCCAGGAAGTGCAGAGGAAGCCTGAAGACCATGCAGGGGCAGTCCTGGAGAGCCAGGGGCAGTGCTAAGCCTCCCCCACCGCTGCCCCTCCCTCAGGTCCCCTACCTTCAGTCTCCAGGCTCCTCTGTGAGGCCTGTCCCAATACTGGGCCTAGTATGGACCTCCAACTCACCCAGCTATCTGCCACTCAGTCCAGCCCCTTTCTGCCTAGTTCCTTGGTTAGCCCCGTTCCGCATTCACTTCCCTATGGTCACAGAGAGGGCAGTGACCTTACTGTGTCCAGAACAAGGCAGGCTCCAGGGGTGCGCCAGGGAGGTGAAGAGGCACCCGGTCCTGCCCTCCCGCCTTCGGGTCATGGTGGGCTGTGTGAGTAACAGTGTGCGGGCAAGTGACCATCTCTGTGAACCCTGGGCAGCACCAAGCCTGTGCTAAAGCTCAACCAACCTTAAATACAACTACAAATGCCAAAGGATGAGCTGGATTTGATTTGTTCGGATTTGCATTGGCAACTGGGCACTTAAGTATAATCTGTTTCATCTGGGTAACCCCAAGCTGTGAATTAATTCCCTCTCCATTGTAGTAAAGCAGGTCCCCAGTCAGGCCATGTATAAAGGAGGCCCCTGGTCATGGTCATGGTCTCCGAATTTTCTTCTTCAAATGAAAGAAAACAGCCCCCCTCGGATCTCCAGGACTGTCCCTTGATTGGTCTTCAGGCTTCCTTCAAAGGCCTGCCACTGATCCAGGTGAAGCACCCTGACACCTGGGTGATACTCGCCCACCTGCGGTGGTCACCACTGTCCCTGCTGTCTGAGGGTAGTGTTTCCATATACGAGTTTCTTTCCCCATAAAAACACTCCATGAAGTTTCCGAGGACTATGAAGGAGAAGTATTCCTATTTAGTCCAAAGTTCAAAGCTTAATACAGATTTGATAGTGTCTTATTTCCCCTCTTCAAACAGGTTCTAGAAGGTAGGAACGGGGCCCTACTGCTGAGCAGCACTCTGGGCCAGCAGATGGCATGCAGGCTAAGGCCCGGGCCCACATAGCTGACTCCAAGGTCTGAGTCCAGACCCGGGCTTGTACACGCATGCTGAAGAAAATAAAAAGGAATACCCTGGCAACACGGGCTGCCGTTCTCCTCCATCATGGATCTCAGCCATCTGCCTTCTTTAATAGAGAAACCGACCTTCCCCTTGCAGTCAGGTATGAGTGTGGGACTGAACGCTTGACGGATGAGCTACACAACTGTCATGTAAAGATTTCATGACAGCTCCCCAGAGATCCCCAGTTGTGGTGGCCTTGTGCTAGCTAATCTGGAACTACACTTCTCAGAACTGCCTTCCTGGGGCTAGCAGATGGCATATGGTTATGTCACTGAACATTCACACGGCCGACTGAGGTTCGAGTCCCAGACCTGGTGGGTTGAAACTCACGCGGGGCACGTGTGTGTGGATGCCTACTCAAGATCCCAGGAGGAGAATGGAGGAGAAGGGATTGGCCATTTCTTCCTGGGGGGGAGGGGCGGGGGGGTGAGTTCTCACTTTCCCTTTCACCGTCTCTGTCTCTCTCTCACTCTCTTTCCCCGGTGAGCACAGGTGTCCTAGGACAAAACCCTCTTAAAAAAAAAAAAAAAGAAGAAAAGAATTGCCTTCCCTGTGGTTCTGACAGGCCACAGGAGGAACACACAGTATTGGAAGGCAGAGCTGAGGCAGCAGCTGTTTTCCTAGGAAGGCCGTGGGAAGTCAGACGTCGCTGCAGTTGTGTGCCCCTCACACACATGCCAGCTCACTCCTCCAGCCTGAGAGCTCCTCCCCCACCTCCACTCCTGGACAGGTGCACACGCTGGCTTCCTGAAGCGGGGTGAGCTTCTCCCACAGGTCCTCAGCATGGCTCTGCGTGGAGGCCTGCAGATTCTGTTCTGTCCTCAGGGGTTCTGCGGTGTCCTTGTTCTGTCTCACATCATCTCCATGCCACTCGAGGTTCCACAGAGAAACAGACCCACAACCACTAGGGGACACACACACACACACAGTTGGTCCTCGAACAACACAGGTTTGAACTACGTAAATCCATTAATGTTAAGATTTTTTTCACCATAGAAAATATAGTAAGTACTATAAAAGTGTTCTCTTTTTATGTTTTTTTAAATAATATTTTCTTTTCTTTAGCTTGCTTTATTGTAAGGATTCAGTATAAAACACATACAGGGATCAGCAGTTAGCATAATGGCTATGTCACTGGAGTCCCATGTAGCCGACCACGGTTCGAGTCCCGGATCCGGTGGCTTAAACTCACACCAGGCACATTTGCGTGCATGCCCAAGATCCTGAGAAAAGAATGGAGGAAAAGGGATTGTGGTGTGGCCATCCCCACTGGGGGGTGATTTCTCACTTTCTATATCTCTGTCTCTCTGTCTTTCTAGTGAGCACACGTGCCCTATAGCAAAAACCTCTCAAAGAAAAAAACACATACAACATACGAAATAGGTGTTAACTGTTGACATTATCAGTAAGACTTCTGGTCAACTGTAGGCTCTCAGTAGTTAAGTTTGCAGGGAGTCAAAAATTACATGTCGAGGTCCTTGCAGGTGGCATGGTGTTTACGGGCACCGGACTCCCACGTGGCCAAACACAGAGTCCTAGACCTGGCAACTTGCTTTCTTTCTCTCTCTCTCTCTTTCTCTGTCTCTCACTCACTCTCACACTGTCCTTCTCTGGTCAAATTAAAAACAAATAAATAAATAAAGTTAAATAAAAATCTTTTTTTTTTTTTTTTGAGAGGTTTTTGCAATAGGGTGCCTGCACTCACCAGAAAGACAGAGAGAGCAGAGAGACAGAAAGTGAGAAATCACCCCCCGGGGGGATGGCCGCACCACAATCCCTTCTCCTCTGATCTCCTCTTGGGATCTTGGGCACGTACGCACACGCTTCTGGTGTGAGTTTAAGATGCCAGGTCCAGGACTCAAACATGGCAACTACATGGGAGTCCAGCAACATAGCCATTATGCCAGTAGGTCCCAAATAAAAATATTTTTTTTAAAAAAAATTATATGTTGGACTTCTGGGGCTAGCAGGTGACATGGTGGTTAAGGGGCTGGGCTTCAAGATGGCTGACCATGGTTCAAGTCCTCGACCTGGCAGCTTGCTATCTCACTTTCCCTCTCTCTCTCTCTCTCTCTCTCTTCCTCTCTCTCTCTCTCTTGTCTCTCTCTGGTGAACGCTTGTGCCCTGTAGCAAATTAAAAATAATAACAAATAAAATTGAGTAAATAATTCCTTATAAAATAAAAATAAAACAATTATATATAGGTTTTCAACTGCGCAGAGGGTTGGTGGCCTTAACTCCTGTGTTGTTCAGGGGCCAACATAAAATGAATTGGTGTATGTGACTGTGGGGCTGACTAGGCTTGTCCACTGTCTGCAGGGCAGTCTGTCAGGGAGAGCAGATTGGGACATTCAGACATGGCCTGAGGCTAGAATCTACAAGCAGAATTTCTTTTTTTTTTTTTTTGGTGATGTACTCACCAGAGAAGAAAAAAGGACTCCCACAAGAAGTGGTCATGCCGCAATCCCTCCTCCATTTCTCTCTTTCTGGGATTTGGGCTTGCCCGCACAACACCCAGCATGTCTCTGAAGCTGCTGGAGGCTGGACTCGCACTGTGCCGTCAGCCATGTGGGCTCCAGTCGCCTTCACCACCGCCATGGAACTGACCTCGCGAATAGAATAGAGTGTCTTCTCTGGGGAACTTCAGCTCCACTCTTAACGCCTTTCCATGGATTGAGTCAGGCTCGCTCAGACCACCTGGGATAATCTTCCTTACTGAAAGTCACCTGACTATAGACTTCAGTTGCATCTATAAATACCTCACAGCAACACACGGACTGGTGTTTGACTACATCACTGGGTACTGTAGCCTAGCCAAGAGGTCTCTGGGCCCACAGAGGCCACATCTGAATCTGATAACCACTACACTTTGTCTCTCTTTTTTAAGTTTTGTCATAAGCCATCACGTGCTTGCCGAAGAAAGAGAGAAAATGAGAAATTACCCTCCAGGCAAGATGGCCATGCCACAGTCCCTTCTCCTCTGTTCTCCCCCTGGGATTTTCAGCATGCACACAGACGTGCCTGGCATGAGTTTCAAGCCACTGGGTCTGGGACTCAAGCTACATACAGTCTGCACCCCCCACATTATCTCTTGATATGACAAATACTTTGCACCATTCAGAGGTCCGGAATTTTGATCTTGGTAATACAATTGAATCAGAATTTAAAGTTCTCTCTTTTGTGTTAGGTTGAGTGTAAAAAATGGATAGGAATAAAAATGCACCAAATATTTAATAATCAGATTAGTGCTCTATGGTAGATATTGCCAGTGTTCAACAATATTTTGTTCTCTTTGCTTCTGCATCCTAGAGGATTACATTTCCATCCAGTTGAAATTGAGATTCCACTTTTTCATTAAGTGGACATTACAAATGAGTTAAAACGACACATGTCACTTTAGGGCAGATGCATTTAATTCCAGAGTAAGAATATCTATCTCTTCCCCACCGACCTGGCTAAGATGGAGCATCGTGAACTGACGTGGCCTTCGTTAGCCGATGATGAACATGGCCTTTTTCATCACCCAACTTTGGATGGAGGCTGAGTGAGAAAGGCCAGTGTTGCTTGCAGTCGCTAAGAATTCCTTATTGCGGTTGCTGTTGACCCTTTCCCCCTTCGTTTACCCTGTGCCCATGGATCCTGTTGTAGGAAGTTATTGTGGAGAATGTGCGGTTCCTTAGACACTCGCAACGCCAAACTGTAGAAAGCACAGCTAAACCAATGGATAGGGGTATCGTTATTTGCTTGTCTTTACTGTTGGACTACAGACTTCCCGACAGTCCAGTCGGGGACTCTCTATCCTATTTCCTGCCATCCACTCGGGGCTGGGGGGGCGGGTCTCAGAGGGAAGGCAGGGATGTGGGAAGAGCAGGGGCAAAGAGGAGTGACCACAGAGGTAAGATAAGGTAGGCTCTCCATATTTATTTTAAAACGAATCAGTACTGGGCTGGCAGATGGTGTGGTGGTTAAGGGCACTGGACTCCCATACGGCTAACCACGGTTTGAGTCCTGGACCTAGCGGCTTGCTTCTCGGTTTCTCTTTCTCTTTCTTTTTCTCTCTCCCTCCCTCTCTCGCTCTCTGGTTAAATTAAAAATAAATTAATAAATAAGCCAATAAAGTTAAATAAAATAATTACTTTAAAAAAATGAATCAGTACAAAAACAGCATAACAGATTAATGCTATTATACTCTATTTTATAGCCTCAGACTAATAACTACTCCCCTTGGACCTTAACTGATAATTAAGATTATTACTACTTTTGTAGATCAAAATTATCTATATCTTATACAGAAAAAAATACCTATGATGGCAATATTTTTACATTTTGAATACTGGGTAAATCCTGCAAATAAATAATAAACATTCCACACACACACAATTTCAGTCTTCTTTTAAAAAGCTTATAAACCGATAAATAAAACCAAAACGTTCATTCATTACCAAAAGAAAGAGCTACTCTCTCCTAGCAAGTGAGAAACACACAGCCCAGAGCGAATGCCACTCTGCAAAGGTCAAATGTTAATCCAAATAAAAATTATACTTTCTAAAAAGCAGTGATTGATTCTGAGAAGTACTAGGGTTACACTGATACTCACACGTGTCGTACTAACACATAAAATGTTACTAATTTATAATGTAATGACTGCTTTATCTAAGATGTAGTCCTTGCAAATTGATTAAGTAGTGAGATGATAGGTATTTAATTTATACTTAGTGAATTTTCTTTGACAAGGTTAAGTTTTATTAGCTTGTTGGTCAACTTATATTTTAATAATTGAATTTGAAAGTTGGCGCTCTTCCTAGATCTGCCGCACCACAGCAGTAAGCCCCGCTGACTGGATGCACATTTTACATACTGTGACTTACGTGAAATTTAATAGCATTTTCTATATACCTTTGCTGATTTTTTTTAGAGAGATTTTTGCTACAGGGCGCATTCGTCCGCCAGAAAGACAGAGAGTGACGGAGAGACAGAAAGCGAGAAATCACCCCCCAGGGGGGATGGTCACGCTGCAATCCCTTCTCCTCCATTCTCCTCTCGGGATCTTGGGCACGCACGCACACGCGCCTGGCGTGAATTTAAGCCTCCCGGTCCGGGACTCGAACTGCGGTCGACTACATGAGAATCCAGCCACATAGCCATTATGCTAACCGCTGGTCCCCCTTCTCTAATTTTCATACAAAAAATTTTATTCCAGTGCTTTTCTTTCTTTTTTTTTTTTTTTTTTTTTTGGAGAGATTTTCACTGTAGGGCGCGTGCGCTCGCCAGACAGACAGAGAGAGACATAGAGACAGAAAGCGAGAAATCACCCCCCAGGGGGGATGGTCATGCCGCAATCCCCTCTCCTCCATTCTCCTCTCGGGATCTTGGGCACGCACGCACACGTGCCCGGCGTGAGTTTTAAGCCACCGGGTCCGGGACACGCACCACGGTCGACTACGTGGGAGTCCAGCGACATAGCCATTACGCTAACTGCTGGTTCCCGTGCTTTTCTTTCTTTTTTATCTGCTGCTCCAGGGTAAAGAGATAGAAGGTTAGAGGGGTCTCAGAGGGAAGGCAGGGATGTGGGAAGAGGCACAGACAAAGAGGAGTGACCACAGAGGTGACGTTTCCCAGGGGACGGACACATGTTTTACGAATCTCAGACCTGAAGATGGGGCAAAGTGTCATCGTTTTTCTTTGAGGCTCGAAGCTGAGTCAGCCCTTCGGTTCAGGCAAGCCACATGTCAGGTAGGAACCGAAGCCATCAGCTGGAACGCCGGCACCGTGATCCGTGGGGTCACTAACCTTCCTCGACCACCCAAATGTCACCTTGTTTTGAATACTATCCAATATTAGTTGGCTATTCCACTTTTCAAATATGCACCTCAGGCCACCATGAGAAGAAATGGAAAACCGAGATGTGAAGATTGTTGAGGAACATTCGTATGTGAAATCAGAAACTGACTAAAATCTAAAGTAAAACAATATCAGCCTCAACAACAAATCTAAACACAGTGCAAGCGGACAAAATACTTATCATTATAAAAGGAAATGAGCTTGTCTGAAAGTCATATACCCTAACACTCAACTTAAGATTTTGGGTGTATTCTTTTCTTTTTTAGAGGTTTTTACCATAGGACACGTGCTCAATTGCTGAAGAGAGAAAGAGAGAGACAGTGAGAGGGAAAATGGAAACACTCTCTGGGAGGACAGTCACGCTGAAATCCCTTCTCCTCCACAATTTGACCTTCGTCGATGGAAAATTAAGAAATTTTCCTCAGACACATGATACACATGATATACATGTATATGTACATGTTATGGTTGAACTATAAGGAACTGCTGGTGTGTGTGTATAATGGAGGAAAAAAGAGCGTGAGTGAGAAAGAGAGAAAGTGCATACGTGGCAAAGCTTAAAAAACTACTTAGGAGCTATAGCCACACTGCAGGTAAGGTGGTATTCAAAAGAAATTTATACTTGTGATGGTCAAAATCAGAAATAAAATAAAATACATAGGAGGATTGATAAAATCAAAGTTAATGCTTTGAAAGCTCTAGTTTAAAAAAAAATCTCTATCAAAGGAAAACAGTAGGAAAAATACCCACATATCCATGTTTGTTATAGATCACACTTGCTAAGACATGGAATGAAGAACAGATGAATGGACAAAACTATGGCACTTATATGCTATAGAATACTACTCGGCCATAGAGTACTGTAGAATAATACTTAGTCCTAAAACAATGAGACCCTGGCATTCGGTGCACAGTGGACAAATATGCGAGATTTACTGCAGAGTGAAGCAAGCCAGGCTATGAAAGACAGGCACTGTATGTCCCACTTAATATATGCCAAATGTCTGCACTCTATGGCTGAAACGGCAAGATTGGAAGGTATAACAGCAGGGAGGGCAACTATAGAAACTGGAGATAGTAGGGGAGAGGGTGGATAATAAGAGGTAGAAAATAGGGGGGAAGGGATCAGGAAAAAAAAGCATTCAACGGACACAAAAAATGAAAAGTTATCTGTTTGGTAATATCTTTGACCCCACTAATAGGCATCCTTATTCATGCTGAAAAAAAAACCACGTTGTACACTGTGAAGATGTACAGTAATTAAATGTAAATTTAAAATGTAAAAAATAATTTTTTAAATAATATTTTAAAATAATCTGTCAAGATCATTATGGAAATTTAAAAGAAACAAAGGGCAAAAACAAACAATGTTAGTAATGGAAAAGAAGATAGAACTACAAGTGCAGCATAAGCTGAAAAGCCAAGAGCCAGGCCTGGCCAGCAGGTGGAACGGACACTATCCAGCAGTTGTCGCAGTCCCAGACCCAGCAGCTTAGAAAGCATACAGGTTAGTGTGCGTGTGCCTCAAAGCCCAGGAAGAGAATGGAGGAGAAGGAATCACAGTGTAGCCATGGCCTGGCGAGGGGCGGGGCGATTTCTCACTTTCTCTCTCTCTGGTTCTCTCTAATAAGTGCACAGTCCCTATGGCAAAAAATAAAATAAAAAACAAAATTTAAAAAGGTGAGAGACAAATGTGAACAACTTTGTATTAATACATTTGAAAACTTAGACAATGTACGCATATTCCTAGATAAATATAAACTATCGATAATTCAAGAGAACATTTTTATAAAAATTGATCACTTGAGAAACTGGATTTTGGGGGCCAGCAAGTGGCATAGAGGTTAAGGCAGCTAGATCCCACATAGCCAGTTACATGGTTCGAGTCCTGAACACAGCCACTTGAAAAACACACCAAGCGTGTGTATGCATGTGTGCCCAAAGCCCGAGAGGAGAGGACAGTGAGGAGAAGGGATTGTGGTGTGGCCACCCCGCCATGGAGACTTTTCTTTCTCTCTTTCTCTCTTTCTCTGTCTCTCTCTAGTGAGAGCAAGAGCAAAATAATTTTAAAAAATCAAAAGCTTTCCTACAAAGATAGCATCAGGCCCAGATACTTCTTAGTCCTGTGCTACGAACAGTCCACCTCATAGAGATAGTAACAGGAGTAGTGAGTTTGAAAAGTCTCTTTCAAGGAAAACAAGAAAAACTAAATCCAACCTCATTTTATGAAATATATGTAAAACTGATGTCAAAATGTGAAAGACAATATAAAAAAAATTATTGGCTATTTTAATCATAAGACATTTATGAATAATCTAAATAAGATACAAAGGATCTTCAAAAAGTTCATGGGAAATACGTATCATGAAAATAAAAGATTGAGGAAAGATATGTAAGGCAAAGCAAAAGAAAACAGGCGTTTTGGGGTATCAGAATAAACTTGTACTCTAATTCCATTTTCCATAAAGTTTTTGTAGCCCTCTCCTATCAGTAAACTAAAGTATCAAAATAAAAATTATAGTCATGCATCATATAGTGATGTTCGGTCAACAACGGGGCCCATACACGACAGAGGTCCCATAAGGAGCATAAGCCATCCCGGGTACCTGGAGCGCAGCGGGCACCGCATCTCGGTTTACTAAGCGCACCCTGCGACGTTAGCGTCAGGAAACTACCAGCAGCGCGTTTCTTGTATCTCCGCCCTTAAGCAATGCATGTCTGTATGAAAAGGAAGCTGTGCTGTCCCAGAAATGAGAAGGTATTTAATCACTAATCTATTCATTTATCTTCAGTCTGTCCTTTCTAATTAATGAAAGTATTTTAGGATTTATCATTTTCTCGGTGTACAACTTTTTATATCCTATTGGTCTTGTCTGAAATTTGCTGTATTTCTTCATTTTTGAAAATCCGTAAATAATCTATACAATTTCAGTTTTGATTTACTCTTTGGTGCAGAAGTTTTAATAGCGTATTCTTACTTTTCACATAGTTAAAAATCCTTTTTTTTTTTGGAGAGTTGGGGTTTTTTTGCTATAGGGTGTGTGCGCTTGCCAGAAAGACAGAGACAGAGAGACAGAAAGTGAGAAATCACCCCCTGGGGGGATGGCCATGCCGCAATCCCTTCTCCTCCATTCTCCTCTCGGGATCTTGGGCGCCCCACGCACACGCGCCTGGCATGATTTTTAGCCACCGGGTCCGAGACTCGAACCGCAGTCGACCACATGGGGGTCCAGCAACACAGCCATTATGCTAACTGCTGGCCTCACACATAGTTGAAATTCTGATAGGTGGTTTTATTTTATTATAATTAGAGAATGTAACTTCAAATTTTAGGAATTATTAAGCTCTCTTTGCTCAAGTACACTGGTTTTTAAAAAATTCCATTAGCATAGGAGAACAAAATACATTCTCTTGTAGTGCACCAAGTTTTGAATCTATACTATGTCCTTATCTTCATATGCAGCTATCAGAACTTAGATATAGACTTATGTTCATTATATACTTAAATCTATATCCATGATTAAACATAATATCCATGATTACTTTTAGACCCTAACATATTTTTATTAACTAGGAAGGACAGACTGAAGACAAATGAATAGATTAGTGATCAAACATGGTTACTTTTCTGCGGCCTTGATTTATTTAATTCTGAAGGACATATGTTAAGAGGTATCATTTTGTTTTAATCTTTATTTGCTTATCTTTTGAGGGATTTTTGCCTTCTATTCTCAGCAGTTCGTTCTTTCTCTCGTAAACTCTTTTTTCTTTTTTTTGAAAATTATTTAATTCCATTTCTTCTTATTATTTTTTAATTTGACCAGCGAGAGAGAGAAAGGCAAAGCGAGAAAGCAAGCTGTCAGGTACAGGACTCCACCCATGGTTGGCCTTTATCCACCACGCCACCTGCTGGCCCCCTCTTTCTTTCTTTTATGTGAAAGAAAAAGCGAGGCAAGCATACTCAACAGGGTCTCCTGACATAACCTCCCTCTAGCCTATCCCAGCCAGGATCACAGAAACATGCAGGCCCAGTGTACAGGTCAATCCAAGACTCCAATCCTGGTCTTCCGTCTGACTTCTACCATTGCACAGTGTTGTAGCAGAAGTTTGTGTTTTAGGAGAACTAGTGATCTCAGGGAAAAAAAGAGAAATGAAGATTGTCTACTGATAATTCAGCCTCCAGCCCACAAATTTGAGTGGAGAGGCAAAGGGCAGGCCTTCAGAAGAAGAAACCTTCATGGCTCCTGAGAACTAGTGATTTCAGGGAAAAAAGAGAAATGAATATTTTCTACTAATTCAGCCTCTAGCCCACAAACTTGAGTGGGATCAAAACAGAACGGCAAAGAGATTCCAGATCACCTCTTTCTGCACGCTCCTGAACACTCAGATTGAACTTCAAGTTCAGGAAGAAACACACTATCCATCAGATGACTAGAAATCACTGCAGGGCCACAAGAAACATGGAAAAGCAAGAAAATAACTTTCCTCCAAGGGAAAAGAATAATTCCTCTTCACCTACAGACAGTTCAATGGAAATCATGGAAATGTCTGATAAAGAATTTAGAATATTCATAATGGCGAAGCTAACTGAGATGGAAGAGAAGAGAGACAATGAACTACAGAAGAGAAAGGAGAAAGAAGTTGATGAGTTCCAGGAGGTGAGAAAATTCTTGCAAGATCTAAAAGAGGAATTACACACTTTAAAAAAGAATCAAATTGACCTGTTAGAGATGAAGGCTGTAATACAGGAAGTCAAAATCTCCCTTGAAAGTATTAAAAGCAGTCTAGATCATACAGAAAATAGAATCTCAGATGTAAAAGAGAAAATTGCTGGCCTAGAAAAATCCACCACAAAGACTGAGAAAATGGCCCAGAAAAATGAGAATAATATACGAGAAATACTAGATACCATCAAACATCCAAACATCCGGATAATAGCCATCCTGGAAGGCGAAGAGACTAAGGGCATTAACAATCTATTCCATGAAATCCTGCAAGAAACTTTCCAAATCTAGAAAGGCACTCAAAGATCCAGTCCCAAGAAATACAAAGGATCCCAAATAGAATCAACCCAAGAAGATC
>NW_006204127.1:1697655-1699171 GCF_000334495.1 Tupaia belangeri chinensis
AGACTCGAACCGCAGTCGACCACATGGGTGTCCAGCAACACAGCCATTATGCTAACTGCTGGCCTCACACATAGTTGAAATTCTGATAGGTGGTTTTATTTTATTATAATTAGAGAATGTAACTTCAAATTTTAGGAATTATTAAGCTCTCTTTGCTCAAGTACACTGGTTTTTAAAAAATTCCATTAGCATAGGAGAACAAAATACATTCTCTTGTAGTGCACCAAGTTTTGATTCTATACTATGTCCTTATCTTCATATGCAGCTATCAGAACTTAGATATAGACTTATGTTCATTATATACTTAAATCTATATCCATGATTAAACATAATATCCATGATTACTTTTAGACCCTAACATATTTTTATTAACTAGGAAGGACAGACTGAAGACAAATGAATAGATTAGTGATCAAACATGGTTACTTTTCTGCGGCCTTGATTTATTTAATTCTGAAGGACATATGTTAAGAGGTATCATTTTGTTTTAATCTTTATTTGCTTATCTTTTGAGGGATTTTTGCCTTCTATTCTCAGCAGTTCGTTCTTTCTCTCGTAAACTCTTTTTTCTTTTTTTTGAAAATTATTTAATTCCATTTCTTCTTATTATTTTTTAATTTGACCAGCGAGAGAGAGAAAGGCAAAGCGAGAAAGCAAGCTGTCAGGTACAGGACTCCACCCATGGTTGGCCTTTATCCACCACGCCACCTGCTGGCCCCCTCTTTCTTTCTTTTATGTGAAAGAAAAAGCGAGGCAAGCATACTCAACAGGGTCTCCTGACATAACCTCCCTCTAGCCTATCCCAGCCAGGATCACAGAAACATGCAGGCCCAGTGTACAGGTCAATCCAAGACTCCAATCCTGGTCTTCCGTCTGACTTCTACCATTGCACAGTGTTGTAGCAGAAGTTTGTGTTTTAGGAGAACTAGTGATCTCAGGGAAAAAAAGAGAAATGAAGATTGTCTACTGATAATTCAGCCTCCAGCCCACAAATTTGAGTGGAGAGGCAAAGGGCAGGCCTTCAGAAGAAGAAACCTTCATGGCTCCTGAGAACTAGTGATTTCAGGGAAAAAAGAGAAATGAATATTTTCTACTAATTCAGCCTCTAGCCCACAAACTTGAGTGGGATCAAAACAGAACGGCAAAGAGATTCCAGATCACCTCTTTCTGCACGCTCCTGAACACTCAGATTGAACTTCAAGTTCAGGAAGAAACACACTATCCATCAGATGACTAGAAATCACTGCAGGGCCACAAGAAACATGGAAAAGCAAGAAAATAACTTTCCTCCAAGGGAAAAGAATAATTCCTCTTCACCTACAGACAGTTCAATGGAAATCATGGAAATGTCTGATAAAGAATTTAGAATATTCATAATGGCGAAGCTAACTGAGATGGAAGAGAAGAGAGACAATGAACTACAGAAGAGAAAGGAGAAAGAAGTTGATGAGTTCCAGGAGGTGAGAAAATTCTTGCAAGATCTAAAAGAGGAATTACACACTTTAAAAAAGAATCA
>NW_006204127.1:1699215-1700016 GCF_000334495.1 Tupaia belangeri chinensis
CAAAATCTCCCTTGAAAGTATTAAAAGCAGTCTAGATCATACAGAAAATAGAATCTCAGATGTAAAAGAGAAAATTGCTGGCCTAGAAAAATCCACCACAAAGACTGAGAAAATGGCCCAGAAAAATGAGAATAATATACGAGAAATACTAGATACCATCAAACATCCAAACATCCGGATAATAGCCATCCTGGAAGGCGAAGAGACTAAGGGCATTAACAATCTATTCCATGAAATCCTGCAAGAAACTTTCCAAATCTAGAAAGGCACTCAAAGATCCAGTCCCAAGAAATACAAAGGATCCCAAATAGAATCAACCCAAGAAGATCTCCAAGACACATTATAGCCAGATTGACCAAAACTACAGACAAAGACAAGGTACTAAGATTGGCAAGAGAAAAACTGCAAGTTACCTAAAAGGATATCCCATAGGCTAACAGCAGACCTCTTGTCAGAAACAATGCGAGCAATGAAAGAATAGGAAAAAATATTCAAAATGTTAAAGGAAAAGTAACTTCAACCAAGAATACTGGTTGAACATAAGATTATACTTCATATGGGAAGAAAAGACAAGAACATTCTCAGATAAACAAAATGTGAAAGAATTTACCAGCACCAGACCAGATCTCCAAGAAGTTCTCAAGGGAGTGCTATGTCAGGAAAACTAAATACAGACACACAGAAATAAGAGTTCAAAACTAAGAAAATGGCCAACTTAATCATAGGGACAAGCCCAGAGTTGAATATTATATCCCAGAATTCAATTGGGAAGATCGAACCACAACAGAAGATAGACTCAGT
>NW_006204127.1:1700056-1701984 GCF_000334495.1 Tupaia belangeri chinensis
ATGACTTTTGACTAAAATATTGCTGATTTTCTTCTAGGCTTTGTTGTCTGGTTTTAAGGATTTTTGTCCTGTCTTCAACTGTTGATAGGTTGATGTACCTACTATTTGAACAGAATCCTAACCTGTTTCCCGGCTTTAAGTTTTAAGCAAAGTTCCTTAGCATTTATTTGATTTATTAAAGTTAAAACTGCTTTTCTTGAAATTACCAGCTGAACTTGCTGTTGAAAGTAGTTAGATTATTTAAGAAATTGTATGATCAATAAAATGTGGGGGAGAAAGGAATGGAAGAAAACTGTAGACACCAGAGATAGTGTGAGAAGAGGGTGGAAAAGGGCAGGGAGTCAGAAATAAGGGAGTATATATATGTATATGGTAACATGCATGGTTAAGGCACTATGCAGTATACTCTGGATGGGAAATCACATTTTGTATGCTGTAAGGATGGTTAGGGAATGATATAAATTAACTAATTTTTAAAAAATATTTCAGGAGAAAAAAAACACAAAAATTTTTTCTTGAAATAAAAAAAAAGTATTAAAGATACCTATTTGATGACTACAGTAAGCTATATAGCCCCAGCTAGGTGCTACTTTATAGTATGTTCATTCTACTCACTGAGGTTTATGTCTAAAGTCAGACTTGTGTTCATGGATATGTATATATCAGCTGTGCTTGCTATTGAAAATATTTAGATTACTTAAGATATTTAGTGAAACAATAAAATGTGGGGGGAAAAGGCATAGAAAGCAACCATAGATACCAGAGACAGTGTGGGAGGAGGGTGGGAGATGGCAGAGGGTGAGAGATAGGGAATCAAGGATGGGGAAAAAAAGCAAAGTATACAGGAAACAAGAAATGGAAAATTATTTGTTGGCGATAACACATATGTTGATGTGCTTGATTGAGCCAATATACAGTGTATTCTGGATGGAAAAATCTCATTTTGTATGTTATAATGATGTATAGTAAATGAATGTAAATAAATAAATTAAATTAAAAATAATTTAAATTAAAAAAAAAGAAGTTTGTGTTTTAAAGAGATTTTTGCTGTAGGGAGTATGAGCTCCCCAAAGAGACAGAGACAGAAAGCGAGAAATCACCTCCCAGGTAGAAGGTCACACTGCAATCCCTTCTCCACTCTCTTCTTTTAGGCATGCATGTCCTCACACCCAGCATGAGTTTAAGGCGCCAGGTTTGGGACTCAAATCTCCTTTGACTGTGTGGGAGTCGAGATGTAGCCATTACACCATCTGCTGGTCCCAGTGGATTGTAACTTTAATCCCCACAAAACATCTGTCTTTCATGAAATGTTTTGAAAGTCCTTCTACTATATCAGATATGTTCCTGTTTTCTTTTACTCTGGTTTAAGCATCTTATCTTAATCTTTTATTTTTAACATTTACCATTTTTTTAATGTATTTCTCACAAATAACATATATACTACATTATTTTTATTTTTTAAGTTTTCCTATAGGGCACATTTGCTCATCAGAGAGAAAGAGCAAGAAAGCGAGAAATCCTCCCCCAGGGAAAAGGGCCATGCCACAGTCCCTTCTCCTCCAGTCTCCTCGAGGGATCTCAAGCATGCATGGATGGAGGAGTCCGACCTGGCAGGGCTCCAGGACCCGTCTGAGCCTTTTGACCTTTGAGCACCACTTCCAGTTGGTTCAGTACGTTGGCAAGGCCGCTACTGTACACCCCACCCCCCCACCTTGGAACAATGCTTAGGTCAATTGGCATGTTGGCAAGGCCACTTGCTATTCGCTCCGGTACTGTGGTAGCCTTGTTGGGAAGTGACCCCCCTCCCGACTCCCCGATATACTACTGTAAAAGAATTATATAGTTTTCTCATACATCTGTGTGGTAAGATTCCCCAAAAGTCCCCCGACTGCTCCCCTTTACCCTGACCACTTACTGTTAATTACAGC
>NW_006204127.1:1702692-1715721 GCF_000334495.1 Tupaia belangeri chinensis
CCCACCCCCCCCCCCCCCGCCGAGGCTGGTCCCCGGCACATGCACACCCCTCCAGTGTGATTTCCAAGCCGCCCAGTCCAGGACTTGAACCATGCAGCCGGCCATGTGGGATCCAGGGCCTTAACGTCGATGTGACCTGCTGGCCCCTTGTACTACATTTTTAACCTAAACTAATAAGCACTGTCTTTAGATGGGGAGTTCAGTACTTCACAAATACTGCAATGACCAACCTATGTGGCTTGTCCCATCCATGTGGTTATTTAATTATGTCTGTTTCCTTTTTAGTGATTTTTGCTATAGGGCATGTGTGCTCACTGGAGAAACAGACAGAGAGACAGAAAGTGAGAAATCACCCCTGGGGGGGATGGCCATGCCACAATCCCTTCTCCTCCACTCTCTTCTTGAGATTTTGGGCACATACGCATGCACCTAGTGTGAGTTTTAAGGCAACAGGTCTGGGAATTGAACCTCAGGTGACTACATGGGAGTTCAGCAACGTAGCCATTATGTCATCTGCTGGTTCTCCCTCATGTTATTTTATTTTTACTTTGGATAAACTTACTAACTTACTGACTTATTTTCTCCTTTCTTTACTTTTACCAGTCTAAGGGACTCTGTCTTTATTCCACCTTCACTTACTTGACTTCTACCTCTATCTCCAGTCCCTCTCCCGACAGACCAGAACAAGCATTCAGGGAGGGAGGCTTTCCTTTCCCATCAGTGCCCCTGTCAAGACCTGGATTTTGCTGAAATGATTTGAATTTTAAGTCTGAAGCTAACTCATTAGTGTTTACATTAACCTTCATGTCACAAATTTCAATCATTTCCATGTATGTTAATGACTTATAGTGAAAGGCTCCTTGTACATCTCTGTTTGCTATGCCATTCTTCCTGTCTTGGGATTTCTGTTTGACGCAATGAGTACGTCATAAGATGATTGCTTTCAGTGTTTCCTTCAAGGTCGGGTATGTGGGTAGTGTTCTTTCTGAAGTACACATGTTTCAAAACATTTTTGCATTTGTTTTCTGCTGCTGCATAACAGGTTAGTGCAAACCCTGTGATTTAAAACAACACCCATTTATTATCTCAAGTTGTAAAGGTCAGAGGTTCAGGTAGACTTGACTAGAGCCTCAGCTTGTTTCCACAAGGCTGAAATTAAGGTGCTGGCCAAGATGGACTCTTACCTGCAGACTGGAAAAGAGCCAAATTACAACCCGTGCAAGCTGGAGACCAATTCGGTTCTTCATGGTCCTAGACCTGAGGGCCTCATTTTCTTGCTGGCTGTCACCCAGGAGCCACTTTAAGCTCCCCCATAGCTCACATACTGTGACCGTGACCCCCTCCATCACCAAAGCCAGCCATGGTGCAAATCTGTGACCTCATTTTCTGCTACTAGGAAAACACACACACACACACACAACAACAACAACAACAACAAAAAAAAACTTCGCTTCTACAGATTCTCCTGATGGAGTGAGGTCCGTGCGGAAATGTCCACATCTAAAAGCCAACTCACTTGGGACTTTAACTACTTTGGTAAAATCCTCTCACGTCAGAACCTGGATTCGTATTTGATTAAGACAACAGGAGACAGGAATGTTGAAGGCCCATCTTTAAAATTCCACCTACCCGTTCGGTCCTCACAGATGAAAGAGAAAACTCTTGGAAGTTGAGCTCTTGGGTCACAGTTCTTCACTCTTAGTGACCCCTGAGGCCCAGTTGTGATGACATATTGTGGCCAGAGAACTGTGTGGAAGCCCAGGGTCCAAGTCCCTGCCTACGCTGAAGGTCGTGTGCACTGGCATGGGCCTGTAATCAGTCCGGAGGCGGGGGAGGCTGAAGCAGGAGGGTCACGAGCTGGAGGCTGGCCTGGGTAATAAAGTGAGACACTATCTGAAGGAGAGGTGAGCGTGGTGGCATGCACCTGTACTCTCAGCTGGAGGCTGAGGCAGAGAAACTTGACAGAGCAAAACTCTCAGAAAAACTTTATTAACTAAAAAAAAAAAAGATTCATCTCTGTTTTCTGGTTTCTAGTGCTGCTGATAAGATAGCTTCTTGGATGTGTGTGTGTATATGTATATTATGTGTGTGTGTGTGTGTGTGTGTGTGTGTGTGTGTATATATGTATGTATAATATGTGTGTGTGTGTGTGTGTGTATATATATATATATATATAGAGAGAGAGAGAGAGAGTTTGCTATAGGGCACATGTGCTTGCAAGAGAGAAAGAGAGAGAAAGAGAGAAAGAAAGTGAGAAATCAACCCTCAGGGGGATGGCCATGCCACAATTCCTTCTTCTCCAATCTTTCCTCAGCATTTTGGGCTCACACGCACACACACCTGGCATGAGTTTCAAGCCACTAGGTGTGAGATTTGAACTGTGGTTGACCACATGGGAGTCCAGCACCTTAGCCACTATGCAACCTGCTGGCCCCCCTTGGGTATATTTTGACATGTAAATAGCATCTACCCTCACCCCATGCCTCCATCAGAGTCTCTAAGGATTTTTCTCCATCCTCAGGGCTCAGGAGACCCATTATGACCCTCCTAGACCACTTCCTGCATGAGCACTGCCTCAGCGTTTTGGCTCTGCGGGGAGGTATTTCCTTCCAAGTATTCTGTTCTCAGGAGCAATCATCCCTGTCTAGGTTCATCTACAGAATTCTCAAATTCAGAAAACATAGTGCTTTATTCCCGACGTATTTTTAATGCTCTAGTTTTACCCTCTCGAGAGTTCCCACAAGTTTTAATTGAAACTCCCGAGCATCACTTCCAGACCTTTCGTAGCCAGCTGCTGTGATCAGCGAGGTCCTGCTCTTCCAGGCCAGAGTTCCCTCTGAAGGGCTGCCCTGGTCCTGTGTCCCCTCCACACTGGGCAGGTCAGCAGTGGTGGCCCGGGCTATGGCAGACACAGCGTGTGCAGGCTTGGAGGCCAGTTAGGGACACGGAGCTCTCCCCTGCCGCCATGGAGCCACTGCCCGGCTCCCTGTCTCACAAGTAGTCGTTCTCCCAAGCCACGGAAAGCGGAGGGTCCTCGCCCATGAAGGCAGCCTACCACCATGTTCCACCAGTTGCCACAAGGATCTGGAGGAAGGGACCACCTGGAGGTAGCTGCCCCACGGGGATGCTTCTGCTCCAAGTCCTGAGGCATTGTCAGATCCACCCTTGAGGCCTCAGGTTGAGCTGAGTCTGAAAAGGGAGTTCTGAGAAGAATTGCTATCAGGACCTTGAGCAGATTTGGTGTTGTAGCCCCAATTACAGCAGTGAGGCCCAAACACTGGAACGCTGTCACATTGGTTAACGGGGTGGGTTCTGATTTTACCCTGTGCGTAGACCGTCAGGACGTGCCTTCTCTGTCCTGGTGGTGCGCCAGTGACCGCCAGGTAGTGACCTCCCCTGGGCGTCCAGCCAGCGCCTGCTCCTGTGCAGCACCAGGGCACTGTCCCCGGAGTGGCCAACACATGTCGGCACAGGAAAGGGTCAGTACATGGGACCAGCAGGTGGCGCAATGCTTAGGTCGCTGGGCTCCCATGTAGACCCCGGTTTGAGTCCAGAACTGGAGGCTTTAAACTCATGTGTGTGCATGAAAGGCCAAGATCCGGAGGGGAGAGTGGAGGAGAAGGGATTGCGGTGTGGCAATCTGCCAGAGGGGTGATTTCTCACTCTCTGTCTCTCTCTGTCTCTCCACAAGCTTACATGCCCTACAGCAAAAATCTCAGAGAAGAAGAAGGAGGAGGAGGCGGAGGAGGAGGAAAGAAGAAAAGGTACAGCGGAAATACTGTAAAGACAGAAACCGTACCTCTGAGTGGAGCACTCCCCGAGCGGAGCACTCCCCGAGCGGAGCTGGCAGAGGGAGGTTGCTCTGGTGAGTGGTGTCGGCGAGTGACTGTGAGGCTCAGGACACACTGGTGGGAAGGGGACTGCACCCGGCCCTCCCTCCTCAGAGGCCATTCTACTTTCTGCCCCTCTAGCGAGCACATGTGCCCTGCGACGGAAATCTAAGAGTAATCAAAAGAACACATCTGAAACGACGAGGAAAGCACAGCGCGGGGTACAAACCCCAGCAGGGCGGAGTTGTCAGAACCGAGCCCCCGTGGGCGCAGTCACGTGAGCTTCTGTACGCCTGGCAGTGACGTGGTGCTTACACCAGCCGTGCCCAGACTCGAGGGTCACAGATTGCTCTCCACTACACAGAGGAATCCTCACCTATGACCTTCTTGTGCTATAACTTCATAATCATCCTCGTTTTTCAGGACACCGACTTACATGTCGTCTGTCCCCAGCAGAGACAGCCTCCCGCAGTGCAGTATAGTACTTGCCACCGGCCTCTGGCGTCCTCCAGGCCTGGCGGCTGCAGGCTAACTCAGTCAAAGTCCTTGGTGTCCCCCGTGCGCTGCTGGTCCAGGCTCTGCCCTGCAGCTTTCAGGGTACTGTGACTGCTCTACCCTGTGGCCTTTCGCTCACTGTGACCACTCTGCCCTGTGGCCTTCTGTTCACTGTGACCACTCTGCCCTGCAGCCTTCAGGGTACTGTGACCGCTCTGCCCTGTGGCCTTCAGGGTACTGTGCCCGCTCTGCCGTGTGGCCTGCCGCTGTGACCACTCTGCCCTGTGGCCTTCTGCTCACTGTGACCACTCTGCCCTGCAGCCTTCAGGGTACTGTGACTGCTCTGCCCTGTGGCCTTCAGGGTACTGTGACCGTTCTGCCCTGCAGCTTTCAGGGTACTGTGACCGCTCTGCCCTGTGGCCTTCAGGGTACTGTGACCGCTCTGCCCTGCGGCCTTCAGGGTACTGTGACCGCTCTGCCCTGCGGCCTTCTGCTCACTGTGACCGCTCTGCCCTGTGGCCTTCAGGGTACTGTGACCACTCTGCCCTGTGGCCTTCAGGGTACTGTGACCACTCTGCCCTGTGGCCTTCTGCTCACTGTGACCGCTCTGCCCTGCGGCCTTCCGCTCACTGTGACCGCTCTGCCCTGCGGCCTTCCGTTCACTGTGACCGCTCTGCCCTGCGGCCTTCGGCCCACTGTCACCTTGTCCCTTCCCACTTCACAAACCCCACAACCAGAGCTAATTCCTCAGGCAGACTCTGAGCCAATTCCGGGTCCTTCCTGAGGACTTCAGGAACTGAAGTCCTGCCCAGACCACCCATCAAAGGGGCGTGGGAAAACTAAGCTTAGTCACCTCTTTTGTGCCCAAACAAGTAGTTCAAGTTGGTGCAGCCTCCACCACAAACCAGGGGCAACTGACATATTGCCTGCCCCAGCAAAATCCCACCTCGCCAGTGAGGACCAGAGCCCTGTCCTTGCCTTCCACTCACGCCATCTGCTGTATTTGAGTCCGGAGGGGAAAGCCTGGGGCCTCACTCCCTCCTCGCTCTGCCTTCTCTTCCTTCCCTCCCCACGGTCCCTCAGGACAAGCGATTTCAGTTCGCCTACTCTCTGCTAAGTAGGCACCCTTTCGCCCTCTCGGGAGAAGCTCTGGCCCACGTCCTCCCTATTTGGTTCTTGATATGCTTAAAGTCTGAGGAAATTGTCTGCTCCTCATAAAATCTGTCTTGCAAGCCTATTCCCTCAATGCAAACTCCTGTTGGAACGGCAGAACCTGAACGATAATTCTTTCTTTCTATATTCTTACCCTCTGGCTGCAGGAGGAAAATGAAAAGGCAGGAAAGAAAAGCACAACATAGTTTTACAAATATTACCCATACTCAACAGCTAGAAGGAGGATCTGTGTTTATTCCTGCGCCCAGACATTGCTTCTAACCGCCGCCTTACCCAGGAGGGGTACATTCCCAGGCCGCAGTGAGCCTGCGACTGCAGACGCACCCAACCTGCAATGCTGCCTTCTCTGCTATATGCACATACTTAGGATAAAGTTTAACGTATAAGTTAGCCACAGAAAGAAATCAACAATCATAACAAAGTAAAACAATTGTAACACTGTGTTAATAGAAGTCCCGGGAACGTGGCCCAGCTGCTGGGTTGCGAGCTGCTGAGCCACGCTCCGGGCCGCGGGCCGGGTGGGAGCTTGGGCTGGAACCCAAGGCTGGGCCTGGCGGTGTGTGCCCGAGGTCCCAGCAATTCCTGAGACTGAGGCAGGAGGATTGGGAAGCTGAGGCTGGCCTGGCAGCACAGCGAGACCTAGCAGAGGAGGGCGGGCATGGCAGCTGCCCGCGGTCCCAGCGGAAGGCCGAAGCAAGAGGCGCACAGCGCAGGAGGCGGTCTTACCGAAACTTAGCGAATGCGGACTCGCAAGTGTCTTGCCGTGCCAACCACAGGCACCCGAAGTCACAAGAAGCCGAGCCACGGATACCATTTTCTCTTTAGAATTTCCCCCATTCAACGTCGGAGACTTTTCTTAAGGTTTTTGCTTCTGCCATAGTACATGTGCGCTTGCCAGAGAGGAACAGAGACAGGGAGAGGGAGAGGGAGACATCACACCTGGTGGGGTGGGGGCACAATCCCTCGATCTGCTCTGGGGTTCTGGTGCCCAGCGCGATTTTCAAACTGCCGGGTCTGGGGCTTGAGCCTTTCTTTGATCACTGACACTTAGGAGCCATGAATTAACCTTTCTTCCCATTACTTGCACGCACATGAAGTCTTCGTTGTTATGATAAAACTTCAGAGAATAACCAGCCTTCTGCCAGAAAGTAGCGTGCCTTCATCTTGCTTCTGTAGCTTTTCCTTCCTGAGCCATTGCGGGTTCCCGGGCGGCGGCCGGTGCACAGGCCCTCCGCTGGTGGAGACGCCGCGGCCTCTCCCAGGCCAACACGCCCACACGCACCCGGCGAAGACCTCACCTCCGCAGACGTGGATCCGGACCCGAGGCAGCACAGCAGCCCCGCCCTGCCGCAGGTGCGTGGACGGGCAGAGGCCTGAGCCCCGGAGGAGCCCGCTGCTGCCCGCTCCCTCCCACCCGGTCCCGAGGAGCCTCGAGGTTTCACCCACTGTCCTGACCACACGTCAGCGTCCCCACGTCACTGCCAGCTCCGCTCACCCCCAGCCCCGCGGCTGCGACCGCAGCGCTGTGCAGCCTGGGACCCGGGCGACACCGCGCATCTGGGTGCGCAGGGGGCCGTCCCCAGGTCTGTGTAAGCCCACTCTGTCATGTTCATGCAGCGACGGCATTGGCCAACGACGCCGTCAAAGGACATGTGATGGTAACTGGAAACATAGCTGCCTCATCCCGTTGTGAAAATATTGTGTCTCGTGAATACAGCCTTCCCCAATATACAGCGCTTAATATTTGGATTCATAGTAAGAACCCATTAGCGAGACCGAGACCGCAGATGTGTAATGGTTACATTGCTGGACTCCCACGTGGCCCGCCCACCTGGGTTTCAGCCCCCGACCAGTGGCTTGAAACAAGCCGGACCTGTGCCTCTGTGCTCAAAATCCCTAAAGAGGATGGAGAAGTGACTGTGGCATGGCCATCCCCCTGGGGGATGAGTTCTCCTTTCTGTCTCTCTGTCTCTGTCTCTCTGGAGAGTGCACACACCCTACAGCAAATATCTTTCTCTAAAATAACAAACACAAAACCCGTAATATTGACTCATTGGGAAACTGGCTATGTACTATGGTATTTAAGATAAAGCAAAACGAAAACAGCATATACCTGGGATGTCAGTATTCTGTCCTTCTTTCCCACTCATTTACCAAAGCAGGTGCACAGCCCTCTACAGACTCATCCGTCCACGTATGCACCCACCCTCCAACCAGCCGTCACCTTCCCGTGCGTCTTACCTGTGAGACAGACGCTGAGCACGGGGCACGGTGATCTGCGCAGTGGAGGAGAGGCAACACGACGGCCTCGCCAGGGTTTTATGGCGTAACTGGAGAATGAAGTGGTGTAAGACTCAGCCTTGATATAAAATAACAGTAGGCTGGTTCTCAGTCATCATAGGCTAATAGCCAAGGGTGATGAGGCATGAAACGCTGAAAGAGAAATAACGGTAATCCTTGGTTAGCCATGGGAGAGCGGATCCAGGACTCCTCTGAGGACCCCCAAATCTGAGGGTGCTGATGGCAAAATGGTTGGGGCTAATGGATCCCACACGACTGACTATGTGGTTCGAGTCGTGGACCCAGTGGCTTGGTAGACACACCAGACATGTGCATATGTGTGTCCAAAACCACCAGAGGAGAATGGAGAAGAGATTGTGGCATGGCCATTTTGCCTGAGGGGTGCTCTCTCATTTTTCTCTCTTTCTCTCTCTGGCTAGTGCCTGTGCTTATAGGAACTTTAAATTTTTTTTAAACACATAAGTTTAAGAAAATTTAAAAGTATTTAGGACACCCTGTTGGTTGACTCTCCAGATACACAACTCACGGATGTGGAAGCCAGCTGCAGTATGGAATCTGTTTAAGTAAGGCATATGGAAAATGCATGGAGCTGCATTGCTAAATAAATAAAAACACAGTTCTTTTAGTGAAAGGAGCAAAATAATTTAAGAAAATAGAAAACCAGTGAAACATTCTTTTTTTTTTCTTTTTCTGGAGAGGTTTTTGCTATAGGGCATCTAGGGGTTCCCTCCTCCAGGTGACACTTGAAGGCTACACAAAGCCTTCTTCACAGTGAGAGTCTTTCTAAGGCCCTGGGTTCACGGCGGTGGCAGGTCACTGGGCGGACGGTCTGTAGCTGACTTACTCTTCGAGGTGCTGCCAGACTCGTCTTCCCAGCAGTGTTCATTATGTATTCATGAGCCAGGCTGGCTATCTTTCATTCTTTATTGTATTCAGAAAAGAAAACACACACACACACACACACACACACACAAGCACACATAAAACCATTTTCCTGGCTGAATGGGTGAAATAATTTAAAAGCCAATATGTTAGCCTGGCAGCTTGTCTAACAACCATGAGACTCCCTTCAAAACAATAATGAGAGTAGCTCTTTCTTTATTATGCAAATTATTCATCCACTTTTTAACACCAGGTGAATGTTTATGCTTATAGGGGATGAGTACGAGACAGTTTTACCATCTCAAAACTCATCTCCCATTACCTGTCACACTGTCATCAGGAAAAGAAAGAAGTCATTGCCCAGTAATTCCGATGGAATTCACAAATGAGAGGCTGCACACTGAGATTAATGCCGGGTCTGCACTGGAATCTGATGTTGCAGAGGCACACTTCTGCTCAGTGAGAACTCAAGTGTCCTCAGGACAAAAAAGTGTTTGTGAGCATCCTCATGTACACCTTTAGAAGTCTAAATCTAATGCCTCTGCTTTCCTGAGGTGCAATCCACTGAAGAAAGACGAGGAAATGAAGATTCCTTTAAAATACTAAATCCCATCAGTGAGGTAAGACACCAAAAAGTCTTTGACCACATGAGACCCCACCACAGGTTTTTCACTCGTCTCCCTCCTCACATGCTTGCTTCCCACTGAACTGACTTAGATCCCAGGTCGTTGTGAAAATCACCACAGATGTACATCCTCGACGCCCTTGTCTCTCTCTAGACCTCTGTAAAGCACAGTACAACTCTCCTTCGCCAATTGTTATCGTCAGTCTACGTAGCTATTTTTATTGGAATGCAGTGATGTTTCACTGTAATTTTAATTTACATTTCTCTGATAATGGTATTGAACAGTTCTCAATATATTTTTAGTCATTTGGATATTGTTTGTCATGTAGCATTTCAAGTAGCCTGCCTGTTGTTTGACTGTCTTTTTGGTTTTGGTTTTGCTTTTCTTATTTGTTTGTAGCTCCTCATGTATCCTGGTTGTATAGCCTTAAATGTTTAGATGTATCGTAATCTTTTCTCCCAGTCTAAACCATACCTTTTCACCTTGCTAGTATGCTTTTTTGCAAAGAGTGTCATAGTTTGTTTGAGTTGCTACAATAGAATACCTGAGACTGGGTAATTTATAAAAATAAAAATGTATTGTCTTGCAGCTTTGAAGTCCAAGATCAAGGTGTAAGCAGGTTTGGTTGTCTGGTGAAAGCTGTTTTCTGCTTCCAAGATGGTTCCTCCAAAGAAGGGGACCACTCTTCCCTCCACACCATGGAAAACAGAAGGGCAAGAAGTGGCCGAGTGAAGTGTCCAATATGGAAGAGCCATCATGGCCTAATTATCTCTTCAAGGCCCTACCTCTGAAAACTATCACATTGGCAACACCTGAATTTTGTGAGGGATATATTCAAATGATAGCAAACAGATATTCTTAATTATTTTAATGCCAGAGGGGGCATGTGCATGCAAGAGAGAGCGAGAAAGGGAAAGAAAAAGTATCCCCCCACCCCCCCATGGAAATTGGCCATACCACAATCCCTTTTCTTCCAATTCTCCATCTTGTTTGGATCCTAGGTATGTATGCACATGGCTGGCATGTTTTTCAAGCAGCCAGGGCCAGGACTCAGACTCTGGTTGGCCATGTGGGATCAAAATCCTCTGCACAGCACTTAACTGTTGTGTTATGGAGCTAACTCATGACAGCTTGACTTTTAATGAGGCCAAATTTATCATTTTTTCCCCCTCTGAGTGTTTTTTATGTCCTGTTTAAGTCTTTGCTAATGAAATTATTTCTTTTTCACTCACGGAAAAAGTAGAAGCAATCAACAAACCACTTCATCAAATCCACCAACCCTTGTCAACTGTGTGCTCTACTCTTTCTTCTGCTGGAATGGATGAGTTTTCCCTGCTCCTTATTGGGTTCCACCATGCCCTGCTTCGATCCTCTCACCAACTTAAGACTTCTCTTGCAAACACCTTTCTCCTCTTCTTCCTCACGTTTTCCCTCTCTACTAGGTCATGTTGATTAACATACAAATAGACTGTAATGTCACCCCATTATGTCTATTAGGGTTCCAGTAGGAAAGCAATGACCCCAAAGTAGAATAATTTGAAGAGGGCTCATGAAAAGATCATTTGACAAGGGCAGGGTATGGAGAAAACCTGGAAAATATGGAGTCCCACAGGGTTAGAAGCAATGAGCCCATTGTTACTTCACTGGGCCCTCGTGAAGGTAGGTAACCGGCACTTCAAAGGACTCATTCATGAAGAATGACTGTTGAGGACAAGCGGTAAAGAGAGCCAGCAGCCAGAGCCTCCCTCTAGCAGGGTCGGGGCTAAGGGGATAATGACCATGACCTTACTTTTTCCCTCTTCTCCCAGTCTCCAGCTGAGACTCCAGTAATCAGAGGTTAGGATGATTGTTCCGTTTCCTACAGCTTGGAGCAGTGTGGAGAAGGTGGAAGAGCTGAGGCAGGTGCACAACTGGCTTCTTTTTACCCTCTTAGTTCATTCTTGTTCTTCGAATGGCTGAAAAGTGTGTGTCCCCAGTTCAAGAGGCTCACATTTCTTCAGCTCCCCTATTAGTGCAAAGTGATGCTAGTGTGGTTCTAGTTCCAAAGGAAACTTAACAGATCAGCACTACAGTGTTCTTCCTGTAAGGGGAGGGGGGGTAGGAGGAAGAATAACTGTGGTCCCTCCCTCTGCAGCTCGAGAGGCACCAAGTCAGCAATCACGGTTGCGTTTTTACCGTGCGTTCCCTGTTCCCAACTTGTCAGTGCCTTGGCAGGCTGCAGGTCTTTCAAATGTCTGCGACTTCAATCCTGAGAATCTGTGTACTCGATGGTCACATTTGTATGGAGCTGAACAAGTTTCCCAGGCGTCTGTAGGACTGGAACACTGTACTGTCATAGAGGGGTACTAAGCAGCACCACAGTCATCCTTTTGGGTTCCAAAGGGAACTTTGTTGCCCTTATTCTGTAGCAGAGATACAGCTTCTTCCTACTGAAGATTCCAGTACAGTGGCCTCTCTCCAGGCCCATTCCTCAGCATGAGAAGCCCCAAGCGGCCATTTTTTTTTTTATACTTTGTTTTTTATTATAAATTTTTTTTCTCATCACAACACACATATGAATTTTCCATCCAAAATACACTGTGCATTGGCTCAATCAAGCACATCAACATACATGTTCTCGGCAGATGATTTCCCAATTCCCGTGTCCTGCATACCTTGCCTTTTGTTTTGCCATCCTAGATTCCCCATCCCCACCCTCTGCCATGTCCCATCTTCCTCCTCCATTGTCCCTAACATTCATGATTGCCCTCAATGCCTTCCGCCCCCCCCATTCAATTGTTCTACCAATGAACTCAATTAGTCTAAATATATCCACTAGCTAGCACAGCTGACATATCCTTACACATGTATCCAAATCTGATCCTAGGCATAAACCCCAGGGAGTAGAATGAACATACTATAAAGTAGACCCCAGTTGTGTACATACAACTCTCTTCAGTCATCAAATGTGCATTTTTTTTCCCTCCTGATTATTATTTTTTTATATTAAATTATATTGCCTAACACTCATTCCCTGAGTATCATCACAACACACCAAGTGTAGTTTCCCATCTAGGATAAACTGCATAGTGTCTTAATCAAGCATGTCGTCACCAATACTGTTCCATTTCTACTTTCATACATATAAATATGTTTTTTATCCTATGTTTGACCCTCAGCCCTTTCCCCCTCTCCCAATTACTCTATCTCTGCTATAGACAGCTATCCTCCAGAGGGGTCATTGAAAATGCGATACCTGCGAGTAGAGGGAGAGGGGTCACGAGTCCAAAGTTTTTAACAATAGGGAAAATAGATTCCATTCAAGGTTGGATCAAGTGTGGGTCTCGTGCAGTTCCGCAACTGTAGGTGAGTCTCCATGGAATACAGTCTCCGGAAGGCAGTTCTGGCAAGCATGCAGTGTCCGTGAAGATAAAATGCCATACAGATGACGCAAGGGCTAAGGAGCATCCATCTGCAGCTCAGTCAAAACTCTGTGTGTATCTTTGACTCCCGGTAAGCTTCACTAATAGTCTGTTCTGCCTGGGCCTAAGCGAAGAAGAGAAAACAACGCCACCTCACTTCCCAAGCCCTTTACCGCCATCCCTGAGATCCTCGTTTCCTCCCTTCACCTCTGCCCTGGAAGAAGTGGACAACCCACTGCAAGATCCATTTCAGGTCCTGCTGCTAGAGCCTCACCTTGACCCTGAGGCTGTGGAGTAGATTCTGAGGCACCAGCCATTCTC
>NW_006204127.1:1717989-1718399 GCF_000334495.1 Tupaia belangeri chinensis
GCCTCGTGCCCCCCCCCCCGGAGTGAAGGGGCGCCGGCCAGGCCGTTCCCGGCGCGCGGCTGCCCAAGCGGCCATTTTTCAGTTACTCAGCACAATGACTGCGTTTCCTTGAGGAAACATCCCTCCTACGGGCACGAGGGTCTCCAGATGCATCGGACAGTGAGTTTTTAAGGAGAGCAGAAGCTACTCTCACCCCCACCACCCCTTCTGTGCACCCATGTCCCGACCCGGGGGGACTGCCAAACAGGTTTCCTGAGTGAAGGAGTGAGAGCCGGGACAAGCAGCGTAGTGTTACAGCACGGAGACAACAGTGTTGTCTGTTTATTGTGGGCAGCACGGTACAGCACAGAGACGACGCAGCGTCACAGCTCTTAAGGGTCGCGTCGTCTACTGTGAGCAGCACGGAGACG
>NW_006204127.1:1719038-1733752 GCF_000334495.1 Tupaia belangeri chinensis
TTAGTTGCTCTAATTGTGATACAAAAGGCACCTGCATGGATAATATTAAACCCACAATGTAGAAAATGCTATGTGCTATATAGACTCTTTTGCTATATCTCTCTATCAGTAACAACACAAACACATGCAGTGGAATAAGGTTGATGATAAACACATAACCACCCCAAACAGAGACCATATAGAAATTTGATAAACAGCAGCACATTGTCCAAAAACCTGACCCTGTCTTTGACTCATTTTTCTTTGGCTCTTGTAGAGCCTTAAGGTTGTTTTTCCTTTTTTGCTTTTTAGAATCCTTGGTTAGATCTGAGGTGGCTATAGCCTCCTCCTGGGGTTGATCATTTTGCATGATCTGCTCTCCCTTAGTGATCATAGTGACAATTTTTGGGCCACTGGTGCGGAGCCTGAGAATTTCGTTGATTAAGTTCCAGTATGAAAAAGTAGTCACAGAAACTTTTTCTGGGCCGAATGTGGTATAATCATCTTTTAAAGCATCCTGTACTCTTTTCCACATTTTCTCATCTATGGTTCCTTCTTGAGGGAACCATGGACAAACTTCTTTTAAGAAATCAAAAAAGGAGAGCAACTGCTTAATCTTAATCTTAACTCCCCGTGTTTTGAAGACTTCTTTCAAGCCCTGAACAAATAGTTCATGCTGACTAAGCTCTTGTTTGTGCTGACTAAGCTTTTGTTCGTGCTGACTAACCTCTTTGTGCTGACTAAGCTCTTGTTTGTGCTGGCTAAGCTCTTGTCCCATTATTACCGTTATTACTTATAAGTAAACGATCTTTGTTACTCACTGGGACGATTGTCTGCCGTCCTCCTCTGTAGCCTTTCTCGGGACGATTCTCTGCCGTCCTATCTCGGGACGATTCTCTGCCGTCCGCTTCCCGGATGATTCTCTGCCATCCTATCTTGGGATGATTCTCTGCCGTCCCCTTCCCAGATGCTCTTCACTGGATCCTTCGTACTCAGGTCCCTGTTCGGGCGCCAGGTGTTCTGTCCCTGTTCGGGCGCCAGGTGTCCCGACCCGGGGGGTGGGAGGGGGGCTGCCAAACGGGTTTCCTGAGTGAAGGAGTGAAAGCCGGGACAAGCGGTGTAGTGTTACAGCACAGAGACGACAGTGTCGTCCATTTATTGTGGGCAGCATGGTATAGCACAGAGACGATGCAGTGTCACAGCTCTTAAGGGTCGCGTCGTCTACTGTGAGCAGCACGGAGATGACGCAGTGTCACAACTCTTAAGGGTCATGTCATCTACTGTGAGCAGCACAGAGATGACATGGTGTCACAGCTCTTTAGGGTCGTCCAGAGACGATGTAGTTTTGAAGGGAACCAGTCACGGTAATTGTTTGCTCCCTGAGAAACCTCGGCAGACTTGCCGGTGCGCAGCCTCCCACACACCCACACATTCCGATTAGCTAGCCGGCATTATGTGTTAGCTGTTAGTTTAAGGCAAACATCTCTTCCTGTGGGAGAGCACCCCAATCCTTCCACATGCTCTACCCAGCAGGCATCATGGCTGAGCCTTTACCAGGAGCTCCACTACTCTACGAGTTAGCTCCTACAGGCGGCAAGAGTACACCAGGGACCGTCACGGGAAGAACCCGGTGCCTCCCTTCCTCTGCCATAGACGTGCTCCCTGCTCAGAAGAGGCACACGGGCCGCTGCTGTGGTGTGAGTGTGTCCCTCCCAGATTCATGCTGAAACTTAGCCCTGGCCATGGTTTAATGTGTCCCACAAAGTTCACATGTCAGAAACCTAATGCTCAATACAACAGTCTTGAAAGGTGAGACTTTTCCGGGCGCGTGTACGTGCATGCCCAAGATCCCAAGAGGAGAATGGAGGACAAGGGATTGTGGCGTGGCCATCCCCCCTGGGGGGTGATTTCTTGCTTTCTACCTCTCTGTCTGTCTGTCTGTTTGGTGAGTGCATGCACCCTATAGCAAAAAAAACCTCTCAGAAAAAAATAAAAAAAAAAAAAGAAAGAAAGAAAGGTGAGACTTTTAAGAAATGATTAGGGACCAGCAGGTGGCATGTTGGTAAGGTACTGAACTCCCACACGGCCAAACACGGTTCAAATGCTGGACCCAGCAGCTTGAAAATCATACAGGGCATGTGTATGCATGCCCAAAATCTCAAGAGGAGAAAAGAGGAGAAGGGATTGCAGCATAGCTATCTCCCTTAAGGGGTGATTTCTCACTTTTCCTCTCTGTTTCTCGCTAGTGAGCACATGTGCCCTAGGACAAAAACAAAAACAAAAACAGACGTGATAAGGTCATGAGGATTTGTCCTCATGAAAAAGCTAAAGCTAATATTGTGGCAATGGGTTCCTGATAAAAAGGTAGGTTCGGCCCTCTTCTTCATCCTGTCCCTCATTCTTTCATACTCATGCTCTTTTGCCCTTCTGCTGCGGGACGAGGCGGCAAGAAGGGCCTCACCAGGCACTTGCATCTCAATATTAACTTGCCAGTCTCCGGAACTGAGAGCGAAATAAACCATGACTTTCTATTGTTTACAAATTACAAGTCTCGATTATTCTGTTATAATGTGAAGCCCAAATGGACTATGACGAGAATGCAGTGTTAAAAGGTAGGGCCTTGGGAGGCGATTGGGTCATAAGGATCTTCTTTCATCAGTTGGATTAATGTCTCCTTTTTGAGATTTTTTTTTTTTTGGCTATAGGGTGCATGCACTCACTGGAGAAACAGAGAGGGAAAATGAGGAATCACCCTGCAGCGGGGAGGGTCATACCACATCCCTTCTCCTCTCTTCTCTGTTCAGAACTTTGGACACACATGCACACGTGCCCAGCGTGAGTTTCAAGCCATCAGGAACTGGACTCAAACCGTGGTCATTCATGTGGGAATCCAGCACCTCAACCACTATGCTACCTGCTGGCCCGGATTAACATCTCTTAATAGACATTTCACCCCATATTCATTCATTTTGCTGCTTTGCCCAGCTGCCACATGAGGACACAGTGTTCAAGGCACCATCTTGAAAGAGCAGTTCTCATCAGAAAAGCAAAACTGCCTTGATCCTAACCTTCCCAGACTCCAGAAAAGTGAGAAATAAATTATATTATTTACAAATGAACTATTTTCAGGTATTTTATTAGTGCAAAAACCTCAGACTAAGACCAAATTTGGCAATGAATACAAAAAGCACTCTTTTCAGTCCCCATATGGTAGGGCTACCAGAAGCAGTGTAGCCAAAGAAGGCAAACCCCTTATGAAATATCTATGTTCCCCAGAAGACAGAGTGACACGCTCTGCGTGGCAGGGGAAGTGAAGTACACTTAATCTGTCCTAAATAATCTAATATCCAGCTTGATTATTGGAAAATGGTACCACAGCCTCTGCTCTGAGGAGTCTTGGCTAAGCACTAGGGCAGCCAGAGCAGCCTACGTAAGGGGAGGAGTATGCTGGTGGGCCCGTGTGGCCTTCAACCCAGTTGCTGTGCTCACTCTGTACGTGGATCCAGTAAGTAAGCTCCAGAGTGTCTGGGAAAAGATGCTGACATGGGAAGAATGAGCTGCCTTACCCCGAGGAGCTCCCAGGAAGAGGAGGCCCTTTGGTACATGTTTACATAGACGTAGATATCTCCATACTCTGCTCCTCCTGAGAGGAACATCCATAGCTCTTTCACCAGAACTCTGTAATTTTCCAATTAGTTTTTTCCATTCTTTGAGCAGCAGGTCACTGTGTTAGCCCTATCAATGAGTTAGTGAACATTTGCACCTTAGGCCAACTCTCTGTTAGCACCAGGTAGACAATTAGATGCACTGTCTAGGTTCTGCCCCCTGGGAGAATTCCCTTCACACTGCCCACACTCCCCAGCATACCTAATGAGACTATAGTACAGGGACTGTTTTTTCTAGCATATAGAACAGATATACCTGCAGTCAGACCCATGTTTTTCCTACTTCCTGTACCTGGCCAGGAGGAACAGGGCATGATGTCATAGATGTGGGATGAGGGAGAGGGTGGTGAAGAATCCGGAGCAGGTGCCCTGGGAGTCTGAGTCACCTGATTAGATGGTTTGCTTTTGCTTTTGCTTTTCAGATCTGCTCAGACCTGGTCTCTATATCCAGCTTCCACTTTATTGTGGAATGTTGCTGTACATGTCCAATTTTACGGTTCAATGGATTAGATAACCCCAGTTTAAGATTGGCAACTGGAGTCCTATATCGACTTGGTGACCCATGTCATTCATTCGGTCTCCACCAGAGTCCAGCAGCCAGCCAAGAGTGCTTTTTAAAATAGAGAACAGCCATTGGCAAAGGAAGGAAAGGTTTGACCCCAAAACTGTCTATTCTACTGTGATTTATGCAGTATGTATTTTTTAAACTCATTTTGTTTATGCTGAAATATTTTAAAGTAAATTAATTACCTCTTGATGTTATACCTCTTAATGCCTTAGTATGCATCTCTAAAAATTAAAACTATTTTTCTACTTAGCCAAAATAGCATCACTGCACTTAAGAAAATTAGAATTCCTTTATATCATTTAATAGTAAGTCCATAATTAAATTTATTTCAGGAATGTCCCTTTCACTTAACCTCCCCCACACACAGCTTTTCTCTTAGCTTGACATTTTCTAAATAAAAACTTAGAAAAAAAAGTGCAAGATCAAGCAAAATTAAATTGTACTGTCTAAAATTGCATGCATAAGTGGCAAAATTCCAAAGAGAAGCAAGTAAATTTAGGGCAGTTGTTAAGTTTGGGGACAGTGATAAGATTGTATTAATTTAGGTGTAAACTGGGAGCCAAGGGATAATGACAGAGGTACAGCTGTGTGAGATGTCCCTTTACAAGTGTTCACCAAGTTATACTCATGTGCTTGTGCATTTAAAAACTAAGGTGCACTGGGACCAGCAGTTAGCATAATGGCTATGTCGCTGGACTCCCATGTAGCCAAGTGCGGTTCGGGTCCTGGATCCAGTGGTTTAAACTCATGCCAGATGCGTGTGCGTGTGTGTCCAAGATCCCAAGAGGAGAATGGAGGAGAAGGGATTGCAGCATGGTCATCCCCCCTGGGGGGTGATTTCTTGCTTTCTGTCTCTCTGCCTCTCTCTCTGTCTTTCTGGTAAGCGCATGAGCCCTATGGCAGGAACCTCTCAAAAAAAAAATATTCCACAAAGGTGCACTATAATATATCAACGATATATTAAAAAGCTTTTGGCAAGTGGAACTGCTATACAATTTTTAGCATCACAATATTAAAATCAAAAAGAAAATGTCATAGAAATTTTGCAGCATTCTTTTGGTTTATAGTGGTTAAATTTAAATAAATGTAGCTTTTGCAATGTGAGTTGTATTATTGATTATCTATTTGGGGGACTAACTTTATAATAATTGTAATTTTTACGTAAGGTAATCAACTTTCATTATAATTTATGACTGTCAATTCTAAATCTTGTTCTGCTGGGTATACTAAATAATTTCCAAGCATTATAATATTATTTTGACAGTTGTTTGTTTTATAAAAACTCTAACAAGCACTATTTGAAAATTTTATAAGAGAACTCAGGAAGAACATTTTAGAGTTAAAAAGGAAGAACATTTTATAGGTTTAAAAACTAAAAATGTCCTTTTCTTGTTAAAGACCAACACATATCTTCCAGTGAAAGGGACTCCTCCAGGTTCTCGTAGGGAGTAAAGTTAGTGGCTTGGCAGCTTCCTTAGATTGTTCCATCATTCCAGTTTCCCCGGTGTTGTTTCTGCCTCTCTGGGACGCCAGGGAAGTTTCCGTTTTGCTACTTTTAAAATCAAGGCCATAAGGCCAGCAGGTGGTGTAGTCATTAAGGTGTTGGACTCCCACAATCCAAAGAATAGAAGGAATTATGGTGCAGCCAACTCCCTGGGGTGTGTGTGTGTGTGATTTCTCCCCTCTCTCTCTTTGTCTCTCTGGTGAGCACATACACCCGACAGCCAAAACAACAACAGAAAAACCCAAAAGGCCATCATTTAATTTCGGCTCAGATATGCCACCTCTACAGATGATAAACATTACTTCCAAGTGCTTGAACCAACACATCAGTCCTGACTCCTCGGTGGTAAACCATAGCAATGAATTAGACCAGACTGAGCCTTTTATTCTGCACCCTCCTCCTTTGCCAGAGGGTATGGGTGCTCCCTAGAGAGACAGAGAGAGACTGTACGAGAGAAAGTAGAGATCACCCTGTTGGAGGGGGACATGACCACACTGCCATCCCTTCTCCTCATTCTCCTGTCGGGATTTTGGGCATGCCGGCACATGCACCCAGCTGCCAGGTCTGGGACTCAAACCACGGTCCGGCATGTGGGAGTCCAGTGCCTTAATCATCATGCTACCTGCTGGGCCCTCAGACCCCACTTTTACACATCCTTAGAACTCACATGTTCCTGTTGATGTAGACAGCAGAGGTCTGTAGGCCTTCCAACGGTCCTGGAGACGGCAGGAGGTGGTGGGACTAGGTCCTGCTTAGAAAGCTTCCTCACTTTCCCTTCTCTCTCTCTCTCTCTCCTCTTTCTCTTTCTCTCTCTCTTTCTCTTCCTCTCTGGTCAAGTTAAAATGAATAAATAAATAAAGTTAAATAAAATAATTCTTTTTTTAAAAAAGAATGTTGGTGCCTCAAGAGTAGCCATCGAAGGGAACCAGCAGTTAGCGTAATGGCTATGTCGCTGGATTCCCACGTAGTCGACCGCGGTTTGCGTCCCGGATCCGGTGGCTTAGAACTCACGCCGGGCACGTGTGCGTGCGTGCCCAAGATCCTGAGAGGAGAATGGAGGAGAAGGGATTGGGGCATGACCATCCCCCCTGGGGGGTGATTTCTCGCTTTCTGTCTCTATGTCTCTCTCTGTCTGTCTGGCGAGCGCACGCGCCCTACAGTGAAAATCTCTCCAAAAAAAAAAAAAGAGTAGCCATCGAAGACTTTTATTTCCTCGGGTAGGGAAATGGAATTCCTTCCACAGGTGAAAGGCATTTAGAAGCTATCAGGACATTTCAGGCCGTCCAGGCCAGCCCAGATGCCCCTCTCCTGTCTCTCAGCATCCCGCTCCCCGACTGCTGTCTCCATCGTAGTGTGCAAGACCCACTGAGGTCTCTCTCTGTCACCATGACACCGCTGTGGGATTGCTCTTTAGTTCTACCTGAAGCATTCCTTCAAGGCCGAGACCTGGCTCCCCATGTGTGTGCTTTAATGGGTACCCACGGCCTTTAATCCTCCCTGCATGTGCCCTCCAAGGACATGACGAGAACCTAAAAAATGCACCGTCTTAATGACTACTTTCCCAGTGGGGTGACTTTCCGCTTCCTCTGCATCCTGTCCTGCCCGTGACCACCTGGGTGAGTGCCATTGGATCCCCCACCCCTCCCACCCCCACCGGCCCAGCGAAGAGGTGACCCTGTGCTCCTCTAGTGACAAGACACTCCGCCCATCAGTGCCATGTCAGCGCCTACTTCTTGGAACACTTCATTTAAATGCTCTTGTAATTTCTGTGAATTAGCGTTGTTTCAGTGGCTCGGCTGGTAATCATTTACTACGGGCAGCACTATTATTTGGGGACGCCACCTTCCCTTCTCTCACCGAATAGCTAATACGGTTATGGAACAGGGCCGCTGAAATCTTTCTGATTTTGTTCTTATTTAGTGGGATATGGCTTTTGGCAAATTTTAAAGAGGATGTTTCACCATCTAGTTATTTGTACTTTTTATCGAGTGCTTATTACACACACAATGCTATGTAGATTGTTATTTATAAAATCATAATGCTGGAAAATTCATGCTCTTATTCTCCATTTTGAAACTACAGAGCTGAAGACTCAGCGTGGTTAAGTTACTTTCTCAAGGTCATATTCGCATATCAGAAGCGGAAGTTAAATCCTAGAACCATCAGAACCAAAGTTCATGTTCACTCCAGGCCAAGGGGACACCATGAGCTGGTGTACGTGACATCAACACGATGCTCTGGGCAGCCTGGGGGGGTGCCCAGAGTGCAGAGTCCCACCCTGTCCAGGCCTGATTTCCAGCGCTCACCTCGCTGCCCACCGACGACCAGCCTCGGAGGAGCCAGAAGTTAGGGAAGCACCGGTTCTGATCTCTCGGCCTCGATCCCAGATTAAATCAATATTGGGGCTCCCAGTCCTGCTTTGTGAATTTCAGAGGGCCAGGAAATACATGTGAGAAATTGCAATATGATTAACCTGTGACTGGGGGTTTACCACTTCTATCTATTGGCCACAGAACCAGGAATACACATTCTGAAAAAAGATGCTTTTATCAAAAGTACATTCCTGCCTAGAAGCCCCCATGAAAATCCAGTTAACATTTGCGTTGACATCCACTCTTTGCTTAACATGCAGTTTCACTAACCCTCCCCTGCCCAGCCTAAATCTGTCCGGAGACTGGCAGGCTGAGTTACAGGCCGCTGGGCCTGCTCTAAGCTGGAGAGTGTTTCCTGACAGGGCGCCTTCATTTCTCAGCAGGGGCTCTATATTGCTTTTGTAACAGGCCTTACCCAGACAAGAGCATTGAGTTCATAACCATTTTTTTACCCCTTGGAAATTGTTATGTTTCTGCTGCTGGAAGTAACCAGCAGTTTGTGTCTATCAACAGGAATCAGCACGTGATTGACTCTGAACGGTCACCTGCAGAGAGAGGGTCAGAGCCTTCTCCGGATGAGAAAGTGGGGCCACCCAGCTCGCCAGGGTGAGCAGGGCAGGAGGCCCACATCCTGCGAATCAGAGTCCACCTACCCTTTCCTCATCACGCCTTAACCCCACCAGCTCCATGCAGCAAGCAAAGGCAAAGCTGGTTAAGATGCAGCCACTCTCAGCCAGAACTAGAGCCTATACGGCAGGACTTGGAAAGACACCCAGCGTCTCTCTCTCTCTCTCTCTCTCTGTATGTGTGTGTGTATATATATATGTGTATGTATAATAAAATATATATATATATTTATTATATATCTATCTATATATATATATATTTTTTTATTTTCTCAGAAGCCAAAAGAGCAAGAGTGACACTTGGTGGCCAGTCCGAGCATCGCAGAGGACTGAGCCGTCAGGAACACTCCTCCCTCACCAAGCTCCAGGACTTCAGCTGGGCAGAGGCTATGCAACTTGGAGATGACCTGTTTGCAGGAGCCGCGTCACTCTTGCTCTGGCTGGTGGCTGACGTTCAGAAGTGACACTACACAGCAGATGTTTTGAATGAAAAGAAGTCAGTGTGTGCACAACAGAAGCTCTGTCATTAGAACACTGGTTCATATACCCATGGAGGTCTGGGCAAACCCTCCTGTGCGGAATGCCAACTTTAAATGAAGCCACTAGTAGCCAATGCACCGAGCCTGACCATTTTTCTCTGCAGCCTGAACTTCCCATTTTTCCAAGGTAAAGGCCTCTAACCCTCATTCACGAAGAAATGTCTCACTCTGGGGTGGGGGGTGGGGGATGATTCTCACTCTCCGTCTCTCTGTGTCTCTCCTTCCAGCAAGCATGTGCACCCTATGACAAAAACAAACAGACGGACAAACAGACAAAAAACTAGTCTAGGCTCCAGTCCCAGGACTCTTGGTACTTCAAACTTCAATTCCAGTGTCAGAATGTCAAGTCTTTCTCTTCCTTAGCTGCTGTTTCTTTAACAGATAGCCATAGCTAGAATGACCAAAAGAAGCAGATGTTAAAGCACGTACACTAAGAGATTAGCCTTTGACATCAAGCAGTCTCGGTTTTCAACAAGAAGAGGCTCGAGACTGGGCTCCGTTTCCCTCACCTTTATCTTACCTCCGCTAGAACCTGAGGAAAGGTCCCCTTTGTGCTGCCCACCCTCTGGGGTCTAAGTAGAGGGACGGGCTCCTCTGTGGTCAGGGCACGACGTGGCTGGTTGCCTGGTGGTGTGAGGTGTTAGACACTCTGCACCTGAAACGACACTCGGTGTTTCAGACCCACAGGCAACAGCCAGCCAGTTTCACAGTGTTCCGAGGCTGCCCGCAAGCTCTCCGGGCGCAGGAGGGAACAGAGGAACAGAGGCAAAGGCCACGTGGTGTCCCTAAGGCCCTGGGTAGCTGGGAAGCAGGAGGCCGGCTGGGTCTCTGGGTGTGCACTGCCGCAGAAGGAGGGCCACCCAGACAGCGTTAGGACATTATATTGTGACAGGCTGAATGATTCGAGACTTGGTGACATTTCTCAGGCCAAGAACTGTGCGTAGTTTACTTTCCTCTCCACGTTACTGAAAACACAGGCTGACAGTCAGTGCTCAGTTATGTTTATTTCTTTTCTTTTTGAATGATAGAGTATGTGTCTGAGTGCACATGAGAGACAGAGAGCGAGAGAAGCGCCCCGGACAGAGGCGTGTCACACTGCGCCTACCCTCCAGGCCCCAGCTCCTCCGGGTTCCCGGCTGCGGGCTGTGGTCCGCCTGGCTCCTGGTCTCACAGGGCACTTGCCTTCCTGCTGCACCACGGTGGCTAGGCCGTCACGCAGATTTCCTTTTCTTTCTCTTTTTCTAATCTGCCAGAGATCAGGTGCGCTCGCTGCAGGGAGAAAGGCCAAGGGAGAGCAAGAGGGAAGGAAAGAGAAGAGGGGAAGCAAGAAAGCACCGGGGAGTGGCCACACTAACCCCTTCTCCATCTCTCCTTTCCTTCAGGATTGTGTGCCTGCACCCACGCGTGCTCAGCGTGTTTTTCAAGCCTCAGGTCTAGACCTTGACCTGCGTGGCTGGCCACGTGAGAGCCATTGTCTTAACCACCAACCACGAGCTGGCAGTCACGCCTCTTCTAGCACACCTCTGGGGTCTGGGTTCCGTGTGACAGGTAAAGCACGCTGTTCAGAGCCTGAGAACTTTGTTGGTCCGAATCTTAAATGAATCGTTTATGGGCACTTCAAAGCCTCCTGAAAATTGTTCACAGGGCATGACTTATTTTAAGTAAGAAATTAATCTTAGAGGTTCCCATTTAGTCTGATGATAACTTGAATTATGCCATTAATATGGCAGGAGAAGACAAATTTAAACGAAAGTTAAAAATGTAGATAAAGTACCGAGAGATGAGTGGCCTCCTTTTCAGGTGATATTTAGGGCTGGCCCCGGAGTGCAGTGCTGAAGTGCCGTGCACTGGGAGGCAGAGCTCACATGGCTGACTGCAGTGCGAATCCCGGTCCCAGTGAGGGGAAAACATGGCCGGCATATTCGCTTGCATTCCTAAAGTCCTGACAGGAAGGAGGAATGGAGGGAAAAGGACTGCAGTATGACCACACCCCATCGAGGAGCACGCTCTCTCTCGCTCTTTCTCTTTCTCTCTCTCTCTCACCTCCCAAATACACATGCTGTCTGGCAATTAAAAAATATATTTAGGGACCAGCAGATGGTTACTGGTCCCCCACATGGCCAACTGTGGTTCAAGTCCTGGACCTAGCAGTTTGAAACTCATGATGGGGGCATGTGCATGCGGGCCCAAAATTCCAAGAGGAGAATGGAGGAGAAGGGATTGTGGTGTGGCCATGCCCCTGGAGGGTGATTGTCACTTTCTGTCTCTCTGTCTCTCTTTCTCTGGCGAGTGCACATGCCCTATAGCAAAAATTTCTCTAAAAAAAAAAGATATTTATGGGACCAGCAGATGGCATAATGGTTGCATCACTGGACTCCCACATAGTTGACCGCAGTTCAAGTCCCAGACGCAGTGAGTTAAAACTCACGCCAGGCGTGTGTGTGCACATACCCAAGATACCAAGACCAGAATGGAGGAAAAGGGAGTGTGGTGTGACCATCCCCCGTGGGCAGTGATTTCTTGCTTTCTGTTTCTCTGTCTCTTTCTGTCTCTCCAGCAATGCCTGCACTCTATAAGAAAAAATTCTCTCTCTCTCTCAAAAAAAAAAATTAATAATAGAGTGACATTTTAACTTCCTGGGTTAGATTAACTAGACATTTTCCATCTGGACAGTAATTGTATCTGCTGGTTATTGGGCATTTGCTACTTGTCCATCACTGTTCTAAGTGTTTAATCTTTATAAAAAAAAATATAAGTATTCTTATCTCACTTTAGTTGAAGACACAGGATTAGAGAGGTTAAATAATTTGCCCAAGGTCAGAGCACTGGCAACTAGTAAAGCCGGGGTTCGAACCCAGATGTGCCTATGGTTGCAGGAGGATTTCCAGCAGTGAGGCTCCGTAGCCGTCCCTATTTCCCAAGAGCCCTGAGAAGGCCTGCCCATAACTGGACAGGGCAGTGTGGGTGGCAGACATTCCGTGAGCCCGTGCAGTCCTGGGCATGACCTCACCACCTGTGAAATCCGCGCTGTTCCGTGTGGGCCACTCCTGTCTGGTTACAGTGTCGGCAGGCTTCCCGGCTCAGCCCTCCACTCAACGCAGCTCCCGTGTAAATGACCACGTTTGGTGAAGTCCATCCATACTTTAATATCAGCCTAATACGACCTGAAAGATTTTAAACTATTCAGCTGCCAGGTTCACAAACTAATTTGTGAGACAAAACTTCAAGTAGTACCAAGCATTTTCTACATAAAGAAGTGCTTGTGACAGTTTACATTTAAATTTCATTTGTAAAGTTCATTGATTTTCAAAGAAATCCAAAGATATTTTAAATATATGTTTGATTTAGGAAGTGTTAGAGCATGTCATGTTTTTCTGTACTCTGGCTAGTATATTTTTTACACAGGAGTGAGTTTTAGCTCAAAAGCATTTACTATTGCACGGTGCTCATTATACCTGCGACGGAGTCATCATTTAACATGCATCGATCTGTCCTTATTACCAAGAATGTCAGCGTCTACTGAAAGTTCTGGGTCAGCAAGTGTTACAAAATGTGGGTGGAAACTGGCAAATGGTGGAATCCGGAGAAACGACATTTGATATTTACATGCACTTGACAGTCACAGAATCTCATTTGTTTGACCTCTAGCAAACCAGGTCTAGCTGTAATCACCAAATAAACTGAGGTCTTGGATACAGCTGGGGCTCTCTTTGAAATAACAAAACAACAACAATTTCCAGCATATCTGAAATTTGTAATTGTCATTTGTCCCTTATTCCTGAACAGTCAGTATTGTTTATATATAGATATGTCTATGAATTTCTGTGTATGAAATTTGTCCTGGAAAATTGGTCTAGAATTTTATTATTATTATTATTATTGCAAGGAGCTCTCAAAGTGAAGGTCTCCCACTTTATTGGTATGAGAGTTACCTGGAGAACTTATTAGACAGGTAGAGGGGCTAGCAGATGGTGTAATGGTTACATCACAAGACCTTCATGTGGTCAACCACGGTTCTAGTCTCAGACCTGGTGGCTTAAACTCACACCAGGTGTGTGTGCATGTGTGTCCAAAACCCCGAGAGAAGAATGGAGAAAGCATTGCCGCATGATGACCTTCCGTAGGGAGTGATTTCTAACTTTCTGTCTCTCTGTCTCTTTGTCTCTCTGTCTCTCTTTGTCTCTCCGGAAAGCACACATACTCTATAGTAAAAACATCTCTCTCTCTTACAAAAAAAAAAAAAAAAAGTAGGGCCAGCAGTTAGCTAATGGCGATGTCGCTGACTCCCATATAGTCGACAGTGGTTCGCGTCCTGGACACGGTGGCTTAAAACTCATGCCAGGCGCGTGTGCGTGTGTGCCTAAGATCCTGAGAGGAGAATGGAGGAGAAGGGATTGTGGGTGTCCATCCTCCCGGGGGGTAGTTTCTCACTTTCTGTCTCTTTGTCTCTCTGGCAAGCACATGAACCCTATAGCAAAAACCTCAAAAAATATATATATATACTTAAAAGGTAGATTCCCAGAATCAAACCGCAAAGTCCTCAGCAGCTGGAGGCCTATAGTCATACTTGGGTGGAGGAGGGAGAATGGATGGATTGAACCAGAGGCAAAAAGGTGAGAGGAAAAAAGACCCACGAAAAAGAGCCAAACAAGGTCTAGGAAACCATGAGCATGGAGGAAAGCTCAAAGCTACAAGGACACACGCTGGGTCCTGAGCTGGGTGAGCCCTGGGGCCACGTGACACCCGGAAGCAGCCGCTGGCGCAGGACCCCTGGCTCTGCCTATAGTCTGCGTCCCAAGCACCGAGGTAGCTGAACAGAGCTCTCAAGAAATTCCGGAAAACCAGGTTGGGCAGACGACCATCGTACCAGAAAGACTGGCTGCCTGGCTGCCAGGGATGTGGGTCTGGGCCTGCCCCATCTGTCCAGGCTGCGGCTGCGCAGGGTCGGGGTGGGAGCGTGGCTCAAGGTCAAGTTGGTCCAGGTACCTCCCCCGACCCTCCCAAATTAGGGGTGAGCTCCTTGGGCGGAATCCTGAGCCCAGCGACTCCAGCCTTCAGCCCAGGAAGGTTGGCTCTGATGCTTTGCGGATCTTGTTTACGCCAACTTTTTTTTTTGGAGAGGTTTTTGCTATAGGGCATGTGCGCTTGCCCGAGAGACACAGAGACAGAAAGCGAGAAATCACTCCCATGGCCACACCACAATCCCTTCTCCTCCATTCTCCTCTCGGGATCTTGGGCATGCACGCACAGGCGCCAGGTGTGAGTTTAAGCCGCTGGGTCTGGGACTCGAACCGCAGTCAACTACATGGGAGTCCAGCGACATAGCCATTACGCTAACTGCTGGTGCTTTGTTTACGCAACTTGAGGGCCTCTGGCACGGGTGCACCCAGGGCCTGTGCGCGACCCTCCTCTTACCTCTCTGGGAGAACTGCGGCAGCCTCTGCACTGTGTGCCTCCTGTT
>NW_006204127.1:1734691-1742524 GCF_000334495.1 Tupaia belangeri chinensis
CGCCCCCATCTGTCCAGGCTGCGGCTGCGCAGGGTCGGGGTGGGAGCGTGGCTCAAGGTCAAGTTGGTCCAGGTACCTCCCCCGACCCTCCCAAATTAGGGGTGAGCTCCTTGGGCGGAATCCTGAGCCCAGCGACTCCAGCCTTCAGCCCAGGAAGGTTGGCTCTGATGCTTTGCGGATCTTGTTTACGCCAACTTTTTTTTTTGGAGAGGTTTTTGCTATAGGGCATGTGCGCTTGCCCGAGAGACACAGAGACAGAAAGCGAGAAATCACTCCCATGGCCACACCACAATCCCTTCTCCTCCATTCTCCTCTCGGGATCTTGGGCATGCACGCACAGGCGCCAGGTGTGAGTTTAAGCCGCTGGGTCTGGGACTCGAACCGCAGTCAACTACATGGGAGTCCAGCGACATAGCCATTACGCTAACTGCTGGTGCTTTGTTTACGCAACTTGAGGGCCTCTGGCACGGGTGCACCCAGGGCCTGTGCGCGACCCTCCTCTTACCTCTCTGGGAGAACTGCGGCAGCCTCTGCACTGTCTGCCTCCTGTTCTAGGCAGAAGCGCTGACGGCTCCGAGCTGGAGCCACCCCTGCTGCTGCTTTCTGGGACTGCTGGCCGTAGGGGCTGCCTGGGTGGAGCCATCTCAGTGTCCCTACAAGTGCACGCGCAGGTGGGGAGGGAGTGCCGGGCGGCCCGGGCGTGTGCTGCCTCTTGGGCTCTTCCTTGGTCCCTGCTTCTCCTTCTTGTCAGTCGTCCTGGCGAGCTGGTTCCGTCGGATGCGGAGCACAAAGCCCTGGCTTGTCCAGTCGCTCCCCTGCGTACAGTAGGGCCCTGGCTGGGATCCAGCGCCGCTTCCAGGGAGCCCTGGATTGAGTCAACACCCGTTCGACAGCCCCAAGGCCGCCAGTTAAAAGACTCTTAACTTCTTGCAGCACCGACTCCAGAGCAATGCTCCGAAGCATTGTCACCTCCTGCCTGGGTGCCACGGGGGAGTCGCTGAACTGCTTAAGTCAATAGCCACCCTCCACACACACGCGCATGCCCACAGTGTCTCTCTCTGCAGTTCCAGCTACCCAGTGTACAGTACAGGAAGATATTCTGAGGGCCAGCCCCATGGGACAGCGGTTAAGCGCTATTCAGAACTGGATCCCCGGTGGCTGGCTGCGGGTTGAATCCAACCCTGTGGTTTGGACACTGTAGCTGGACGCATGCGCATGCGCTCTCGGAGTCCTACAGGTCAGAGAACAGGGGCGGGAGGATGGAGGCTGGGCGTGCGGGGGTGGTATATCCGCGGTTGGGGCGCCCACTACAGCCCCTGGGACAGATCCCCCGTGGGCAAGGAAGGCTAACCCACCATGCCGCCTGCTGGCACCTGCTGTGGGAGTTCGGTAGTACAAAGCCCTGTGTACTGAGCACCTCGCTGGAGCAAAGGACGGGCCCCGGAAGGGGAGGCTAGTGCATTGTTAGACCCCACAGAGACGGATATGTGAAGCTGGGAACTAAAAGCCTGGTCACCAGAATCACGTAAGTCTGCATCTAATTTTTTTTTTTTTTGAGAAGTTTTTGCTGTAGGGCGCGTGTGCTCGCCAGAAAGACAGAGACAGAGAGACAGAAAGAAAGCAAGAAATCACTCCCCTGCGGAATGGCCACGCCGCAATCCCTTCTCCCTTCTCCTCCATTCTCCTCTTGGGATCTTGAGCACGCAGGCACATGCGCCCGGCGTGAGTTTTAAGCCACCGGGTCCGGGACTCGAACCGCGGTTGACTACATGGGAGTCCAGGGACATAGCCATTATGCCAACTGCTGGTCCCCATATAATCCTTTTTAAAATTTTGCTTTATATTGTACATTTAATCACAATATATCACTTAGCGTATAAAGTGAACTTACACAACATGAATACACCTCACGCCAGTCCAGCTGAGGAAGCTTCACTCGCTATCAACAGACAGCAGTCGTAATCTAAGCTCCACCTTTTACAGGTCGTCTAACATCAAGAATGTGTCTTAGGGACCAGCAGTTAGCGTAATGGCTGTCGCTGGACTCCCATGTAGTCAACCGCGGTTCATGTCGCGGACCCGGTGGCTTAAAACTCACGCCAGGCGCGTGTGCGTGCGTGCCCAAGATCCCGAGAGGAGAATGGAGGAGAAGGGATTGCGGCGTGGCCATCCCCCCTGGGGGGTGATTTCTCGCTTTCTGTCTCTCTGTCTCTGTCTGTCTGTCTGGTGAGCGCACATGCCCTATAGCAAAAACCTCTAAAAAAAAAAATAAAGAATGTGTCTTAATCTGTCTGAAGCTCAATTTCCAATTATTACATTGGGATCATTAAACCTACTGCTTGCAATGACCTAAAAACAAACTATTAAATACCAAGGACTGGGACCAGCAGTTAGATCCCGAGAGGAGAATGGAGGAGAAGGGATTGTGGTGTGGCCATCCCCCCTGGGGGGTGATTTCTTGCTTTCTGTCTCTCTGTCTCTCTCTGTCTGTCTAGCGAGTGCACGCGCCGTATAGCAAAAACCTCTTGAAAAATATATATATATATTTATCAAGGACTAAGATTACCACACAGTAGAATCTAAAATAATGGTCAGTAACTAATTGAGGCATAAGGGCGGAAAAGAATTATGTATCTCCAAACTCAAAGGAGCTTACATTTATTCCTGTTCTCTTAGAGGAGAGAACGGCCAAAGTAGAGAAACGTCATATGAAAAGGAAATGCTGACTCTTGGAGAAACAAAGAGGGTGCCAAAGAGCGAAGAAGGAGGGAGAATACTGGAGTCAGGGAGCTCTGTTGAGGCAGGAGAGGCGCTGGGAGAGGAGCTGATCTGCTTCGCTGACACAGGCCAACTGCTCTAGAGTACTCTCTAGAATTGGGATGTACATCAAACTGTTTCATTCTGAAGAATCGAGGTTCTTTTTGTTTAAATAATGTAGTAGGGAGTGCCCATGCCTGTAGAAAAAAGGTATATTTAAAGTATGCTGTTCTCAAGCCGTGCTCTTCCATGACCCAGGAAAGGCAGCCGCGACGGCTTGGGGGCAGCCACTGAGGGGTGAGGTGTCTGTCTGCAGAGAATTTGTTTATTTATTTTATTTCTATCTATTTTTTTTTTTTTATGGTGCATGTAATTGACTCAGAGAGACAAGTAGAGAGAGGGGAAAAGTGAAAAATCATCCCTTTGGGTATGTCCACACCTTAATCCTTCTCCTCCATTCTCCTCTCAGGATCTTGGGCACGCACACACATGCGTCTAGCATGTTTTTCAAGCCACTGGGTCCAGTGCCAGCCTTGTGGAATCCAGTGCCTTAACCACCACACCACCTGTTGGCCCTCTGCGGAGAATTTAAAAACAATAATAATACCAAGGCCAGCTGGGGATGAAGTGGTGACGCGACCGGACCCCCCGGGAGACGAGGCTTCCTGTGCGCCCAGAGCGCAGGCGCTGTGACCTGGGCCTGTGGGGTGCCTGTCTCTCTGTCTCTCTCATGGAAGAAATAAGTCAATAACTTTTATAGTGACAGTAAAATGAAACGTTTTTCTGCTTTTTCCCATCACCAGTGGTTAGCTGTAACGTATCAATGAAAAAGATGAGCAGCCAGGTTTCGGTCTCTTAACAATTCCATCATTCAAAATTTTCTGTTTGCCTCTATGGGAAATGGGAGATATGCTTCGTTTGATCAGAGTTGCTTTTACTGGTTTTTAAAATAATTACATACATCATATGTGAACATAATTCTTAAGGCAATGACTGAAGTATGACTGTTTCTTCATATAGAGCCATTTCCTTTGTGTGTACTTTATGAGAGCATTTTACCCAAGGATGAAGACATTAGAGGCATGATATGTCACAGCTTAACAAGATTGTCACCAAGAATCAGTCCAAAGCTGTCTGTGTTCTCAGACAGCCAGTCAAGCAGTTAATGACCAAGAAAATCCCCTCGCTAATTTGTCAGTTGAGAACTCGGTAGTTAGGAATCTCGTTTAACACGTCCCCAGCACCTCCTCGACAAACTGTCACCTAGAAATCCCCCATGGCTGGTGTGCGGAAACCCTCTCCCTCCCTTTGAGTAGCTGCCTCTCGTGAAGAATACTCCTGTCAATGCCTGTCCATGCCCCAGTGACAAGGCCGGCAGACAGCAGGCAGAAGGCCAGCCGCGGGCCAGCCGGTATCGCGTCCTCAGAAACCCTGATCGCAGCCAGCGAGGGTAACTGCCGCCAAGGGTCTGCACAGAGTGTGGAAATGGAAACACCACAAACCCGATCGCTCCAATGTTCCTACTGAACAGGAAGTGCCACAGTCGAATACACAATCTAGCCATTAAAATGCTTTTAAGAATTTGGAATGCATGATCTTAATGCTTCCAAAAATCAAATTAGTCCAGAAAACAGTGCAGATGCTCTAAGGATCTCCTGGGGGTAACAGGCACGTAATGAGTAGGAAGCAGACTGAATAGAAGCCGGTAAGGAGGACCGCCCCTCCTTGAAGGGCCTTGAGTCTGGAGTGTGGACTTGCTCCTGAGAGTATCTGAACTTGCTTCAACTCCATTTCCTGGGCCTAGGAGAAAAGTGAGAGGAGGACGGAAAGACATGGGCAAACAATGACTAGAGAAGCAATTTGGCTGGATAAGGAACAATTTCTGTATGCACAAGATGGAACTCAGAGGAAGACAGGCATGGGAACCACAAAATGCTAAAATGTATCTATTTACTGTAGATTCTGAATTCCAGATACTTTATTTAGAGGCTCTTACTGTGCCAGTTTTCTGGGAGGCTTTCTGACAAACTTGATCAGATGGTTATATTAACCTCCTAGCCTCCAAGTACAGATTGGAGAGGGACTTACGGAGCATCTAGTCCAAATGAAAAAACTAGGGCCAGAGCAGTAAGATGCCTTCCCAAAGGTTGTGAGTTAAGTTAGAGGCAGAGCTGACACTGGAAGCAGGTCCTTGACACTTTCTTGTGCTGCGTATGAGACCAGGGAGGCCGAAATAGCCTGCTCTTAGGTCCCCAGACCAGTCATTTCATCTACAGCCTCACCCTGGATTTCTCTAGGGATGGTTTCCCCGGCAAACTGGGCCATGGAACGTATGCCTTGGTGGCGTTTGGTTCTCTTGTGTGATCCCGGTTCCTTTGCAGGGCCTGTACTGCTACAAAGCCCTGTACTGCCGCCCATGATTGTTCGGGGTTCTCACGCGGACTCCACTGCCCTGAGTTTTCCTCTTGAGCAGTTCCTCATGGAGTACTCACAGTGCGCTCTCTCATGCTGAGACGTCCTGTGCTCTAGTTTATTCCGTATTCCCCAGAAGCTTTCTTAACCCATTTCCAGACTCTACGGGGTAAGCGACACTGGCCTCTGGTGCCCTTGGCGTGCCAGGTACTTGCAAAAGCTGCTGACACATGTGAACAGCATGCGGCACAGGTGCTTGCAAAATGGCACGTTTCTGTGTGAGTGTGTGCCCTGACACGTTTTACTTTTTTTTTTTTTTTTGGAGAGGTTTTTGCTATAGGGCACATATGCTCGCCAGAAAGACGAGAGAGAGAGAAAGCGAGAAATAATCCTCCAAGGGGGATGGCCACACCACAATCCCTTTTCCTCCATTCTCCTCTTGGATCTTGGGCACACACGCACATGTGCCTGGCGTGAGTTAAAGCCACCGGGTCCAGGACGCGAACTGCAGTTGACTACGTGGGAGTCCAGCGACATAGCCATTACGTCAACTGCTGGTCCCACACATGACACCTTTCTGAGAGCTACCATCTTTCTAGTTCTGTACCAGTGTTCCTACCAAGACCATGAACACAATGCAGAACAGCTCGTTTTTGTGTGCTGTTCCTTTCCCTTCCTGCTCTGCAAACAGCTACTAGAAGCACCTGACTGCAGGGATGGAGTCCGTGAGGAAGGAGGGGAAGCCGGCCGGCAGAGGGAAGGAGTAGCAGCACGGGCCTGCCGGCCACTCCGTGTGCGACGGAGCAGGCTCCCGGTCTGGTGCCCGGACATCGCTCTCGCCATCGGGGCGTCCTCTCGAGCTCTCGCTTTTGCTCTCATCCACTTTGTTACAAAGAATATTTAAATCCTAAACATTTTAGTGTGGTGAACTTCTTCCAACAGCTTTTTTCCCATTAAAGTTATTTGAATTGTATTTCTAGTTTTCACTTCCGTTCTGTGGATTTTACGAAGTGTAAAAGCTCGTTCACTTCTCGGGAAGTGTATGCTCACGAGTCAAGAGAGGCCTGTCACTGCGAGGGAGGGTCAGCTTTTATTTCAGTGGCCACCCCGTTGGCCATGCTTCTAGTTCTGTCCCTGCCCTGGGGTCACTGAGCTGGCAGAGGGGAAGGGCAGGCCAAGCAGCCCCTGAGAAGGCACGACTCACTGAAGTGGTGCTGAGCACCCCCGGCAAGCTCAGAACCAGCCACTCCTCTCTGCAGACTCATGGAGCCAAATCGAAACCCGGACACGTATTTCCCAGGTTCAGAACCGTGTGCCCTCCCCACGCTCATATATTGAAAGATTTTAAATGTATTTTCAGGTTTTTGAAGAGTTCTACGAAGACTGTGCGGAGCTGCTCTCTGCCTCACACCAGCCTCTCCCTGCACGCGGGTCTGTCAGGGTCGCGGCCAGCCCGTGTGCTGCTGCCGACGGGTCACCCTGTCACGGCTCCCGGAGCTTCTACCCCACGTCTGCTTGCTGTTCCAGACCCCACCCAGAATTCAATGTCACGTGTAGCTGGCAAGTCTCCCAAGCCTACTCTACACCCTTACAGTTTCTCAGCTTTCTGTTTTGTCAGACGTTTCATGATCGTCTTGACGATTTTGAGTAGTACTGGTTAGGAATTATTTTGGCTTTGTCTGACTTTTTTTCATGATTAAATGGAGTTGAACACTGTGCACAGAGTACCAGATCCCCGTGGGCGACGCAGTGGGACTCTCACCCCTGCAGCTTGGAAACATGCCGTGTGTGTGTCTGTGTGTGTGTGTGTGTGTGTGTGTGTGCCCCATGTGTGTGCTCTGTGTGTGTCCCATATGTGTGTGCCCTGTGTGTGTGCCCTGTGCGTGTGTGCCCTGTGTGTGTGTACTCTGTGTGTATGCCCTGTGTGTGTGTGCCCCATGTGTGTGTGCCCTGTGTGTGTACCCTGTGTGTGTGTGCACACCATGTGTGTTCACTGTGTGTGTGCCCTGTGTGTGTGCACCATGTGTGTGTGCCCTGTGTGTTTGTGCTGTATGTGTGTCTACCCTGTGTGCATGTGTGCCGTGTGTGTGCATGTGCTGTGTGTGCATGCCGTGTGTGTTCGCTGTGTGTGCGTGCTGTGTGTGAACCATGTGTGTGAGCTCTGTGTGTGCCATGTGTGTACCATGTGAGAGCATGCATGCGTACCATGCGTATGTGTGTGTGCACCGTGTGTGTGTGTGCCGTGTGTACGTGTGTGTGCATGCCCTAAGGGAAGGAGAAGTGGAGGAGAGGGGCTGCAGCAGGAACATGCCCCATTGGGGAGTGCTCTCTCCTCCCTCTCTCCCTCACATCCCAATTTAAACAAATTGCCACGGAGCTATGGATTCTGGGAGGAAGAGCACAGAGGGGAAGTGCCACTCCCATCACATACTGGGGGACACACTGTCAGCACCGGTCAGGGTGACGTCAGCCTTGAGCACAGCACTGCGGGAGCGTCTGCCAGGCCTCTCCAGTGAGGGGTCACTCCTCCCCCCTTCCACGCTGCACTGTCCTCTCCAGTGAGGGGTCACTCCCCTCCCCTTCCACGCTGCACTGTCCTCTCCAGTGAGGGGTCACTCCCCTCCCCTTCCATGCTGCACTGTCCTCTCCAGTGAGGGGTCACTC
>NW_006204127.1:1743453-1747984 GCF_000334495.1 Tupaia belangeri chinensis
CTCCCCTTCCACGCTGCACTGTCCTCTCCAGTGAGGGGTCACTCCTCCCCCCTTCCACGCTGCCCTGTCCTCTCCAGTGAAGGGTCACTCCTCCCCCCTTCCACGCTGCACTGTCCTCTCCAGTGAGGGGTCACTCCTCTCCCCTTCCACGCTGCACTGTCCTCGCCAGTGGAGGGTCCCTCCCCTCCCCTTCCACGCTGCCCTGTCCTCTCCAGTGAGGGGTCACTCCTCCCCCCTTCCACGCTGCACTGTCCTCTCCAGTGAGGGGTCACTCCCCTCCCCTTCCACACTGCACGACTGTCCTCTCCAGTGAGGGGTCACTCCTCCCCCCTTCCACGCTGCACTGTCCTCTCCAGTGAGGGGTCACTCCTCCCCCTTCCACGCTGCACTATGTAGAAGGAAACCACGTGTACACAGCCCACCCTTGGGGTGAGAAGTCTGCTTTACCTCTCAAAGAGAGGACGTATATAAAAGACTTTCTATTTTCTCTATTCAGCCACTTAATACTCTCTTTCCATCAACATGAACTCAGAGATGCTTATTTATACTCTGGGTTCTAATCCTACTTTAAGTCATTCGTTTTTCAAGTTTTTCAAGCTTTGGCCATGGAGAGCTTCACGAGTCGGCTCTGATGTCCCTTTGGTACTTTTACCTATCTGTCTCTGTTTCTGTCTGCCATCATTTGTCCTGGGGACCAGCTGCCTTTCCTCACCAGCAGACGCTCCAGGTTCATGGTGTATGTTTCCGGCTCCTCCATGGGCCCTCTGTCTCTCTACAGAAAGGTGCATTAAACCCAGAATCTGGGTGCTGGCTTTGTTTATGCGACCAGCGTGCTGCTCTTTTAGCCTCCCTAAGCCGAGAGAGTAAGAGGATTCTGATATGTACTAACTGGAGTGTATTTGCAAGACTCCCTACATGCCTTTACATAGATGTGTATTAAGTTAAACACGAGTTCATGTCGATGCCTCTGCCTTGAACCCATTACCACATGGATCCTTAGACCTTGCTTTTGCTTGTCTGTAACCTGGGTCCACTCTCTGCCATCGATGGACTCATTTGTTCAGTCTCAATACACGGGGACAGCGGTCTCAGAATTCTTAACCTATCTCCCGACGGGGATTCTGTATTAAGCAGAATACAGCCCTTCCCCAAGGTTCCTCTTCCCTTTAGTTGTACAGTCACCACTTACTTCCACAATGATTGGGGTGAGCACCCTTCATACCGCACCTACGTCAGTTATTCCATTTTAATAGTTAGGGTTTTTCACATTTTTTATTCCATCCTGGGATCTATCAATCTCTTACTTCACTTACTTTATGTATATCAATTAAAATCCACTTTTTTTTTTGCACTATAAGCTCCTATAAATGGAATCATATAGTACGATATCTTTCAGATGGACTTCTTTTGCTTAGCAGTATACACTGATATTCACTTACGCTTTTACGTAAACTAAGCTCCTTCCTTTCTTTCTTTCTTTCTTTCTTTCTTTCTTTCTTTCTTTCTTCTTTCTTTCTTTCTTTTTTTTGTTTAACCACTAAACAGCATCCTATTGTAGGGATGGACCAAGGTTTATCTGTTTACCTGTTGAAAGACATCTTGGCTATATCCACTTTTTTGGTGATTATGAATAGAACTACTATCAACATTCAGAGGCAGGTTTTGGATGGACTAATTTTCAGATCGGTTGGAGATATATCTAAGAGTGCACCTGCAAGATCACACAGTAAGGCCGTGTCTAGCTTTATTTGAGAAACTGTGAAACTGTTCTCCAAAGTGGTGGTACTATTTTACATTCTTACCAGGAATGAATGATGAATGAGAATCGCTGAGGTTATTTATCCTTTATCCTTACCCGTGATTGATATTACCAGGGGTTTTTTTCTTCTTTTATTTTTAAAAATTTTAGACATTCTTTTCGTGGTGGTAGTTTATTGTTGTTTTAAGCAATACTCCATCTAAACCCCTCTCCAAGACATACGCATTTTAACATTGCTGAAAAAGACCTAGGTCTTACAAACTATGTACGTTTAGTGTTTCTGGGTTTGTCCATGAAATGCTTTGTCTCATGTTAAAGCAGATAATGCCTTAGAACTATGTAGTTCAAAGTGAATGTGACTTTCAGGGATTGAGGTCGGAGACTGCATGCTTGTATTTGTCTTGTGAAATTGTCAATCTGGAATACATTTGGCTGCAAGTAACAGAATTTTTTATATTTCTGTTAATGAAGTAAATCCTCACATAACAGCCTAGAGGGGAGCAACTGGCATTGATGAAAATGCTCAGAAATGATGGGAGAAGCCCAGGGTCTTTCCTGTTCTAGCTCTACCTAAGTGTTTCAGCTCCCAGTCGAAAGATTGTTACTCTTGCAGAGCATATGTACTGCTTACTTTGATGTAGGAGGTAGGCAGGGGCAACATCAATACAACTTTCAGAAAGCTGATTTCCACTATGTCTTCACTGCTAGGACTAGGCTACATGCTACCCCACACACACACACTCACCCATAGCCACGCTAGGCTACATGCTAACCCCCCCCCACACTCACACACACTCACACACTCACCCATAGCCACGCTAGGCTACATGCTACCCCCACCCACACCCACTCACCCATAGCCACGCTAGGCTACATGCTACCCCACACACACACACTCACACACACTCACACACTCACCCATAGCCACGTAGGCAGCTAGCAAAGTCAGAATTTAGCTGGGAGAGATCTTAACCTGAATAAAACTGGACTTCAATTAGCAAAGTAAATGAAGACAAACTGTTAGGCAACTAACTGAGTTTGGAAGGGCGATAACAATGAAATGAATATTTAAAAACATTTTTACGGTAACAGTATTAATAATTTCTACTTTTAGACCAGACTTGATCACAAGATAGTTTTATTAAATTGGTCCACAGCCGCAATACGCCACACTGCACCCCCACACACACACACTCACCCATAGCCACGCTAGGCTACATGCTACCCCCCCACACACACTCACACACACTCACACACTCACCCATAGCCACGCTAGGCTACATGCTACCCCACACACACACACTCACACACACTCACACACTCACCCATAGCCACGTAGGCAGCTAGCAAAGTCAGAATTTAGCTGGGAGAGATCTTAACCTGAATAAAACTGGACTTCAATTAGCAAAGTAAATGAAGACAAACTGTTAGGCAACTAACTGAGTTTGGAAGGGCGATAACAATGAAATGAATATTTAAAAACATTTTTACGGTAACAGTATTAATAATTTCTACTTTTAGACCAGACTTGATCACAAGATAGTTTTATTAAATTGGAAGAAATAAATCACACTGGCATAAGATTTTAGAGATGAGATGAACTTAGAGGTTGAGAGACAGTGAACTTTACAACTAGAAGACTCTGGGTTTTGTTTTATTCCTCTGAAGGTTATAACTTTTTGCCTAATTATCTGTTCAATCAGGAAGTATCTCAATAGGCAAATTCTGTCTCCCCTGTAATGGGCATTGTCTGAAATTTCAGTTCAGTTCTTCAATCCTGAATTTTAGTGCTCAGAGTATGCCTAATGGATGCATAATCACGGAACCAGCTAGATACTTGGGCAGTCTTTACACATAAACTCGGAACTCTTCTTTTTCTTTCCAGGATTTTTCCCTTCACATTTTAGCTTCTATTGTTGTTCTGGAGTCTGCATCCTGTGTTAAAGCCAGTAAGACGGTAGGCTTCTATGAGCCTTAGCTGCTAACCCTGATTCAGTCTGGGGTGCCTAGGCTGAAAGCCACAAAATATGAAACTCCTCTTATGCTGTTTCCATTTTCCAAGTTTTAATCCTCTTCTAAAATTAGCCAGTTCTCTGATATTGTCTAGTGCCTTCCACTAGCCGTTTCTTATGTTTAGCTTAGAATGTATCATTTTTATTTGCATAAGAGTTGGATTGATAGGGATTACCTAGTCATGACCATCAGTGGCAATTTAGTTTTCTTATCCATAACATGGGGAATAATAATTAGATTTGTCACTGTTCCTTATGGGATATGTATATACATCAAATAAATTCATGCACATGAAAATTGTTTGTGAACCGTACAATGCCACAGGGGTAACTTGTTGTTATTGTACGGTTGAAAACGTTCAGCCCAGAGAGATAACTGACAGTTAAAATCAGAGATCTAGTCAATACCAAATACAAGATGACAATTTAAGTATCCGAAATCCCAGTCTAACCTCATTTTAACTATACCATGCAACTTCCTCCATATTTAAGGTTTGTCTTTTGGCATCAAGATATGCACAGATTTACTCAGGTCTGGGGAGACGTTGAGTCATTTTGGTGAAACAGAATCAGCCAGAACGATGTTGCTTGCCCGAGTGAGCTGACTGCCTGACCACACTAGTGCTCCAACTCTTTTATGCTTGAGTCAGGAAGCAGGCAGCACAGACTGGGCTTGTGCGGGCGAGCAGGGAGTGCAGCGCCTTAGGGGTGGGGGTGCTCCGAGGCTCTCCACGGGAGCTCTTCGCCCCTGTCACTCTTT
>NW_006204127.1:1748010-1756392 GCF_000334495.1 Tupaia belangeri chinensis
GCGTTCTAGTCCAATGCTATGACAGAGGTAAAATGAATTCTTTCCCTTCATTTCCTACAATTTTGTGTTAGATGTTGCTGATGGAAAACGTGAGCTCTGCAAGACTTTATTTTTACCTCTTATCCCAGCTGAGAAGCCCCGCAGTCTGCATGGGAACGGGGATGGGAGCACGCGGTGTCTGCTCCTCTGTGTGCTCCCCAGCAAGGCAGTCACAAATGTCACCCGGAGTCCTGCTAAACATGACAGAAGTGCACTGAGACCTTCGACTCACTGGGCTGTCAGGAGTCAGGACACATTTTTCTGTTCTTTCTATTCAAAAATGAGTCTTGCTTTTCCAACAACCAATAGATACTGAAATCTATGAACATGAAACGAACATGAACAAAGTCCGTAAGCAGTCCAGACTTAAAGTCCTTCCACATTTAGTTACCAACTGATTCCGGCACAGGTCTTAGCTGTTTTACACGCTATGTCAACCTTTCGTCCTAGTCTAAGTAATTCTGCATCCGCCAATGGTCTTGTTAGAATCATGCCATGGATTACTGTAGATCTTTGTGTTTGGGAACAGGTTTCCCAGGTTTTCATTCTGCTGACCTTAAAATACTATAAAAATGCCTTGGCAGACAGCTATACATTTGGATTTCTATACCTGCTTCTCAACATGTGGCCCCTAACTGTCAGTATCTGAACCCCTTGGTGCTATTTAGAATGAAGATCCCTGGGCTCCAGGACCCTACAGCACAGGGATCTCGCCTAGGGTGGAGCGGGGCAGAAACCTGTATCACACCAAGGCTGTGAACCATGTTAACTAATATTAGCCTACGAATTCTTATACATAATTAAGTTCAGGATATATTTTTAAAATTTTGTTTATTTATTCACTCATTTGTTTTAATTTGACCAGACACACACACACACACACACACACACACACACACACACACACAGAGAGAGAGAGAGAGAGAGAGAGAGAGAGAGAGAGAGGAAGCAAGCCACCAGGTCCGGGGCTCCAACTGTGGTCAGCCATGTGTGAGTGCCTAGTGTCATAACCACCATGCCACCTGTTGGTCCCAAGGTCAGGATATTGTGTTGTGGGATTGTTTGGGCCTTTGAAAATGTTATTTTCAGGAAGAATTCCAGGCTTAACCTGTATTGACCTCAGGGAAGTTCCTAACCTTTCAAACCCTTCCGTTTCCAATAATTCTCATATTTGTATGCCTTGTTTTAGAAGTTACATTGGCAGTCCTGTCCAGTTGAAATTTGAATTAACTCTGAAATCCCTACCAAATAATTGTGACACATTTTTAGACATTCATTGGCGTAATGTAATTACTGAGGACCTATGTGAGTGACCGTGTTTGGGGAGGAAAATGCAGTAATGACCAGGACAGGCAATGCCCTGGCCTGACATTGCTTATGTGTTAGTGAAGAGACAAAGACAGACGCACGTACGTGTGCAGACATACATACACACATACAGTACAGGCTGGCCCACTGCTGAGGAACGGACAAGCAGGGTAAGGATCTCCATCGCAAGTGGGCCGTGGGTAAGGGACAGGACTTTAGGCAGAATATCGAAAGGACCACCCGAGAGGTGAAGTGAAGTGGCACGCATTAAGGCACAGGGAATAGGAAGTACATCAGCCGAAAGAAATGGCAAGGAGGCGAGTGTGGAGAGCTCTGGTGACCAAAGGGGAGGGCCCGTGCGCTGAGTGTTAAGAACTAAGACTTGGAAAAGACTACGACATTCCCTGGAACGGTATTTAACATGCGGCCTGAGCATGGCCTGAGCCTCAGGGACCGCGACTCACTCGCCTCTATGCGGAAGTCCAGGCATGTTACATTCCTCTGAAGGTAGATGTTAATTTACAGAAAACCGATCAAATGTTTTGGGAACGGTAGATGATTCCAAAGGTTATGGTTGTATTCCTCTGTAGTATTTAACTAATAGTGTATCTAACTTAGCATTCGTATCTAGTTTTAGGTTTGTTTGTTGTTTACTTTTATTTTCTTAAGTATATTTGTGTCTCATGTTGTTCTTTAAACCAGTTTTGTTACTCCCCTGGCCCTCTCATTAGCGAGTTAAGTAAATGTTTGATTCGCACTTGCGCTTAGATGTGTTTTAACATTTTGGAGATTATACCCTTGCAGTTCAAGACTGAGCAAGAGCCGCTTACACAGGGTCGTGCAGGCCTTGGAACGAGCACTTGGGCTGCCTTTTAGAAAACGGATGAGAAGAAGAGATGCCAGCAACTGCCACTGCAGGACCACTCCTCAGTAGTCCGAGCAAAGGCGTGTCCATGGAAGAAGGCAGGTGTTCAAGTGGGCAGACAGAAACGATGACGTTGGGAATACACTTGTGACCAGCTCTTGAGTGACGCTGCGGTTGAACAGGACTCCTGGTCAGAGACAAGGTTGGCTATGTTGATAAAGGTGTGATGGGAAACGCCAACAAAACTTCTAGTAGAGCATGAAAATATCAGGAGGGAAATCCAGGGTGTGAAATAATTTTGGAGGCATGAAACAATATGCCTTTTTTCTTTTTTCTTTTCTTTTCTTTTTTTTTTTTGGAGAGATTTTTGCTATAGGGCACATGCACTCACCAGAGAGACAGAGAGATAGAAAGCGAGAAATCGCCCCCAGAGGGGATGCTCACACCACAATCCCGTCTCCTCCATTCTCCTCTTGGGATCTTGGGCACGCACATACATGTGTCCGGCATGAGTTTAATCCACTGGGTCCAGGACTCGAATCGCAGTCAGCTACATGGGAGTTCAGTGACATAGCCATTACGCTAACTGCTGGTCCCGAAACAATACACCTTTTTAAGGACAAGAAATATGACTCCTTGTTCTTCTCTTTAGTCCTTTAGGAAATACATACAGCTGTAATAAAAATAAAATACAAAGTTATTAGAAATTGAATGCTTATTAATGTTTGATATTGAAGTTTTTAAAATAGACTTAAATTTCTATGTTAAATGCATGAGAAGAAAAATACAGAACTGGAGAATATGTAACAAAAAGCTTTTCATAGACTGGGAAAAAGTTTAGATACATAAGAAATCTATTTTACCAAATACATTTAGAAAATATATAAATATGCAACTCAGCATTTTCTCTTGGCTATGATTTTTAGAAATACATTTAGTGAAGGAATTGTGGAGTTTTCAGTTTGCTTACCAAACCACTAGGAAATTCTATTTTACAAGATTCACATCGCCTCCACATCACTATCCCCAAATTCATTTATTTTTGAGTTGGGTTCTGATACAATCAAGACTTGTCTTTTGTCTTTACTTCTTTTCTCTAAACAGCCAATTGATGAGTTTTTTCATTCTGCTGCTTTAGTTTAGTATTGGTGCATTTTCTGACAGCAAAGCCATGGATCGTTGAGAGAGATTACTGTACATACTTACCATATCAGAGTTATAACAAAAGAGAATTTACTCTTGTCAATAAATTAAATTTTGTCTTTAAAGCATGCATGCCCTCAAACACCCAGAATATGACTTACAATGAGAAGCTCTTGCTCAGATTTAGCTCCCATGCATTAGATGTCAAAGCTAAAATAAGCAATTGCAAATTACAGAGACAGAATAAAGATATTCTGTCATTTTGGTCCATGGTGGGGAAACATGAAAGAAATAGAGCTCATACATCAGCAGTTTGGCTGGCGTAGATTACTGAACTCCCATAGCAGGAATCCCCAAGCGATGGCTCAGTGTTGAAGGTCAGGACTTATTACATCAAGTATCCATCAAAGCCAAGATGATGGAGGATAAGCAGCTTTTGTGTGATTAATAGGTACAAGAGCACAAAACAAAGACGATTAAGAAAGCCAATGGGTTTTATTGATAAGTGGAAACTTCAACTCTCAACAAGGGAAAATATTCATTCTGCCTGCAACTCATTAAGCTTCTCAGAAAACTGCTTGTATGCCCCCAGGTGAAGACCTAGCAAGAGGTTATATATGATGGCATGATTAGAAAGCTCCAGGCATGAATGCATGAAGTTCAATAAAAATATTAATATTTGTTTGAATTTAAAATTTCTTAAAAGGAGCCAAATAAACAGTCTTATAATCAAGTGACAGTATTTTATTTCCATTGGAAAAATCCCTTGTGTTTGGTTTGGTTGAGGCACTGAATCCCATATCGTTGACTGCATGGGTTGAGACCAGGACCCTGTGGCTTGAAAAACACACCGGGCACGTGTGCGTGTGTGCCCAAAATCCTGAAATGAGAAGTAGAAGAGAAGGGATTGCGCCAGAACTGTGCTCTGTGAGAGGTGCTTTCTTACTTTCTCTGTCTCTCTCTGGCAAGGGCATGTGCCCTCTAGGAAAAGAAGGAAGAACTCTTTGAACTCAATTAGAAAATGATGCTGAAGTACAGGAAGTATTACAAGCTAAGAAGGAAGTGTGGGAACATTGCTAAGCCATGAACTTGTAGCTCTCCCTACTTGTAGAGTCATTGATTCATTCTCTGTGTGTTTGCCTGTGTTAGGTTACATTTGGAAAATGAAAGTACAGAACATCCAGGTAAATTTGAATTCAGATTTTTCTTTTTTTGGTCATAGGGCATGTGTGCTCACCAGAGAGAGAGACAGAGAAAGGGAAAGTGAGAAATCACTCCCCAGAGCGGATGGCCATGCCACAAACCTTTCTCTTCCATTCTCCTCCTAGGATCTTGGGCGTGTGCACACATGTGCTCACTGTGATTTTTCAGTCCACTGGGTCCTGGACTAGAGTTGTGGTCAATCACGTGGAAGTCAAGCACCTTAACCACCACACTAGCAAAATGTTTATGTCCAAAGTATATTTGTTGTTTATCTAAAATTAAAATTTCGCTGGGTTACCTGTATTTTGTCTGGCAACCTGTATATGTGCGTCTCTGTGATTTCAGTTTTTTATTGACTACTGTTCTCAATAAAAGAACAGATATTTCTACAGGTGACGTCCTTAGAATGATAGAATTTTAGAGTAAAAAGAGACTTAGGCATAATGTAGTTGAGTAATTTTATTACATAGTTAAGAAAACTCGATTCACACAGATGAAAAGACTTGCCAAGATCCCACCGTTGGTCAACATCCAGAGATGGGCCTGGAATACAGTGGCACTGGCTCCCAGCTCATACTTCCTAATGTATTTTTTCTCTTAAAATCAAACAGGCAATTAATGTTTTTGGTGACCAATCTGGGCCAGGCTGACCACTTCATTTAGACAGACCTACTTATTTACAAATAATTTTCACTTCTGCATGTGGAATGGCAACACACACACACACACATATAAGACTGACACACACTAGAATATGACTTCCTAATGAGAAGCAAAAGCTGAGTCAAGGCATTAAGAAAGCCAATGGGTTTTATTGATAAGTGGAAACTTCAACTCTCAACAAGGGAAAATATTCATTCTGCCTGCAACTCATTAAGCTTCTCAGAAAACTGCTTGTATGCCCCCAGGTGAAGACCTAGCAAGAGGTTATATATGATGGCATGATTAGAAAGCTCCAGGCATGAATGCATGAAGTTCAATAAAAATATTAATATTTGTTTGAATTTAAAATTTCTTAAAAGGAGCCAAATAAACAGTCTTATAATCAAGTGACAGTATTTTATTTCCATTGGAAAAATCCCTTGTGTTTGGTTTGGTTGAGGCACTGAATCCCATATCGTTGACTGCATGGGTTGAGACCAGGACCCTGTGGCTTGAAAAACACACCGGGCACGTGTGCGTGTGTGCCCAAAATCCTGAAATGAGAAGTAGAAGAGAAGGGATTGCGCCAGAACTGTGCTCTGTGAGAGGTGCTTTCTTACTTTCTCTGTCTCTCTCTGGCAAGGGCATGTGCCCTCTAGGAAAAGAAGGAAGAACTCTTTGAACTCAATTAGAAAATGATGCTGAAGTACAGGAAGTATTACAAGCTAAGAAGGAAGTGTGGGAACATTGCTAAGCCATGAACTTGTAGCTCTCCCTACTTGTAGAGTCATTGATTCATTCTCTGTGTGTTTGCCTGTGTTAGGTTACATTTGGAAAATGAAAGTACAGAACATCCAGGTAAATTTGAATTCAGATTTTTCTTTTTTTGGTCATAGGGCATGTGTGCTCACCAGAGAGAGAGACAGAGAAAGGGAAAGTGAGAAATCACTCCCCAGAGCGGATGGCCATGCCACAAACCTTTCTCTTCCATTCTCCTCCTAGGATCTTGGGCGTGTGCACACATGTGCTCACTGTGATTTTTCAGTCCACTGGGTCCTGGACTAGAGTTGTGGTCAATCACGTGGAAGTCAAGCACCTTAACCACCACACTAGCAAAATGTTTATGTCCAAAGTATATTTGTTGTTTATCTAAAATTAAAATTTCGCTGGGTTACCTGTATTTTGTCTGGCAACCTGTATATGTGCGTCTCTGTGATTTCAGTTTTTTATTGACTACTGTTCTCAATAAAAGAACAGATATTTCTACAGGTGACGTCCTTAGAATGATAGAATTTTAGAGTAAAAAGAGACTTAGGCATAATGTAGTTGAGTAATTTTATTACATAGTTAAGAAAACTCGATTCACACAGATGAAAAGACTTGCCAAGATCCCACCGTTGGTCAACATCCAGAGATGGGCCTGGAATACAGTGGCACTGGCTCCCAGCTCATACTTCCTAATGTATTTTTTCTCTTAAAATCAAACAGGCAATTAATGTTTTTGGTGACCAATCTGGGCCAGGCTGACCACTTCATTTAGACAGACCTACTTATTTACAAATAATTTTCACTTCTGCATGTGGAATGGCAACACACACACACACACATATAAGACTGACACACACTAGAATATGACTTCCTAATGAGAAGCAAAAGCTGAGTCAAGGCAACGTGCTACATGTAAGCATTTACAGTTCTGGGCTGGCCAGTGTCTACCCCGGTAGGTATTAGCACCCAAAATCGTTTTAGAGAACTCCTTTTCCTACTGAAGGCTGTCGATTTGGGTACCTTTTCTAACCAAGGAATGGGCATATCACCAAGCTAACTGTACTGATATTTTTCATTTTCCAGCCCCTTCTCATCTTGCAATTTCGATTGTGAAGAAAGTGATAAAAACAATACTACTCTACCCCATTCTAATCTAGACATCAAGATGGTGTGAATCATTTACTGCAGTGGAAATAACTGAGCAAGACGTGAGTATATTGTAGCTTCCCTTGACATTGGGGGAATGGGCAAGCATGTGAGATAATGAAAGCACTAGAACCATTTTACTACACACACACACACACACACACACACACACGCGCGTGCAAATCAAAACTGCAATGTGGTATTACCTTCTTCAGTTAGAAGGGCTATTATCAAAAAGACAAAATTAACAAATGCCAGTGAGGATGCAAAGAAAGAGCAACTCCAATATTCTTTTTTTTCTTTTATTATATTTTTCATTTCATTTTCTTCCATACATTCAATCACATTATTATTTGTCTTACAAAATGGATATTTGGACAGGTGAACATTTCTCCCTAGTACTGTTGATAAAACTACGAAATATCTTGGGAACCAGCAGTTAGCATAGCAGTTGCTGGACTCCCACGTAGTTGACCGCAGTTCGCGTCCCGGACCTGGTGGCTTAAAACTCACGCCAGGTGCGTGTGCGTGCGTGCCCAAGATCCCGAGAGGAGAATGGAGGAGAAGGGATTGCGGCATGACCATCCCCCCTGGGGGGTGATTTCTCACTTTCTGTCTCTATGTCTCTCTCTGTCTGTCTGGTGAGTGCACGCTCCCTACAGTGAAAATCTCTCCAAATAAATAAATAAATAAAACTACGAAATATCTTCAACAGATAATACCACACCTCTTTGTGACATTAATGCTTTGCCTCCCTGTCCCTCCCCCAAATGTCCTTCCTCAGACCCTCTTCTTTCACACACACTATATCTGGTATTTACATCTATATACTGCGTTTCTATGACCTTTAGACAATCAGTTTCAGTCATAGAGTGCAGACACTCGGTATATATTAAGTGGGGACATACAATGCCTCTCCTTCATAGCATGGCTTGCTTCACCCAGCAGTAAGTCTTCCATATTCATCCACTTCCTGTCAAAAGCTGGGTTTTGTTGGTTTTTATGGATGAATAGTATTCCATTGAGTATATGTGCCTCAGTTTTTCTAACCATTCATCAGTTTGTGGGCATTTAGGTTGTTTCCATGACTTACCAATTGTGAAAAGTGCCACAATAAACATCGATGTGCAAGCACTTTTCTGATTAAGTATTCTTCTGTCCTTCGGGTAGATACCAAGGAGTGGGATTGCTGGATCATATGGTAGTTCTATTTGTAGATTTTGGAGGAATCTCCAAATTGTTCTCCACAGTGGTTGGACCAATTTACA
>NW_006204127.1:1757612-1771948 GCF_000334495.1 Tupaia belangeri chinensis
TTTTTAGTGGAAAAGCTTTCAGCTTTTCTCCATTGAGGATGATGTTCGCTATGGGTTTTTCATAGATAGCTTTTATTGTGTTGAGAAATGACCCTTCTATGCCGATCTTGCTGAGAGTCTTGATCATGAAGGGATGTTGTATCTTATCAAATGCTTTTTCTGCATCAATCGATATGACCATATGGTTTTTGTCTTTCTTCCTATTAATATTGTGAGCAACTCCAATATTCTGATGGTGGCGATATAAACTATTGGGTTGTTGGGAAGTCAAAATGCATTTTTATAGAGACAAACATAGAAAAACACATCAGGACTTTCCTGATGATCTAATGTTATAGTATAGTCTTTATTAAAAACAGTATGTAGTTTTCTTAAAGAAACTAAAAATAGAACTGCCAAATAATCCAACCGCACTGTGGGGTAGATATCTAGAGGAAAGGAAGTCGGTATGTTGGAGATGTCTGCACTCTCGTGTTTATTACCATTATTTATAACTGCTAAGACATGACGCCAACCTGTGTGTCCAAGAACTGATGACTGGGTTGAAAACCTGGCATATACATCCCATGGAATATTGCACAGCTAGAAGAAACAGTGAGGCCCCATCACCTGACTCAAAATGGATGAATAAAGAAGATTTAATGTTGAGCAAAGTGAGCCCGACTTTAAAAGAGACGTGTTGTATATCCCCACTCAATCTGTACTGAGCGTCTCCGCTTCATGGGGAGGTTGAGGGACCCGAAGATATGAAGCTGTGAGGTGGGTGTGGGTGCCAGTGACGGTGAGGAGCAAGCGCTGGTAGACAACGGTGCTGCAGGGCGGGTGTGAGACCCAAAGCAAATGAAAACAAGATTACAAATGATACTCTTTTATTACAAGAGAAAAAATCAAAACCTTTTTTTGTCTAGTCTGAAATAGTTCATGATAATGTGCATTTGTTAATTTATCTGTCATCAAAGGAACACTTTGCTTAAAAGAAAGGTCTGAACAGTGTGCAAAATGTTTATAATCTTTTGTGACATTGTAGTTTTTTAAAATTACCTTGTAAACTATTGTTATAAATATCACTTTTATTTTTAGTACATGTGAAATTACAACAGAAATTTATTTTGTTGAGTTTTTTAAATGAACCAAATAAAGTTTTTGTTTATAAAAAATGTATTAGTAATAACCTAACCCTGGGCCTGCCCCATAGTGCAGCAGTTAAGCTCTGAGCACATGGGATTAAATCCTACATGGCCAACTACAGTTCGAACCTGGGCCCCAACAGTTTAAGAAACATGCCAGACATGTGTGTGTGTGTGAGCCCAAACTTCTGACAGGTGAAGAAATGGAGAAAAGGATTGTGGTGTGACCACAGCCCAGTGGGAATTCTCTCCCTCTCTTGCTATCTCTGGCAAGTACATGCACCTTCTAGTAATTAAAAAAAAATTAAGAGAAGTAAACTAATCTTGATTTTACAGATGAGGAAACTGAGGTGCAGGTTGTCCAGGGCCATGTGGCCAGGTATCAGCACAGGTTGAAGTAAAATTCAAGACTGTGGACAACTGTCCCTTAGATACAGTGGCACTGAAATACATATGGCTGAGCTAGTCACGGATAAGCAAAGAGCCCAGCCAAATAAAGGCTTCCCCCTTGCCCACGAGCAAAGGTGGAATGAGAAAATTAGCTGTAGAATGGCAATCACTCCAGTGCCCTACCACAAGGAAAAACAAAACAAAACAAACAAACAAAATCCCATCATTCGAGATAACAGGTATAGACTTAGAGGATTATGTGACGTGAAATAGACCAACCACAGGAGGAGAAATATTGTGGGACCAGCAGCTGGTGTAATGACTATGTTGCTGACCTCCCATGTAGTCGACCGCGGTTCGAGTCCCAGATCCTATGGCTTAAACTCACGCCGGGCACATGTGTGTGCATGTCCGAGATCCTGAGAGAAGAATGGAGAAGAGATTGCTGTGTGGCCATTTCCCCTGGGGGTGATTTCTTGCTTTCTGTCTCTCTGTCTTTCTGGTGAGTGCACGTGCCCTATAGCAAAAACCTCTCCAAAAAAAAAAAAGAGAGAGAGAGAGAGAGAAATATTGTATGTTCTCACTCACATGTAAAAGTTAAAAATATTGACTACAAAGAAGTGGAGACAAAATAGTGGTCATACAGGCTGGGGAGGGGAGGAGGGAGGGGAGAAAGGGAGCTGTGAGCTGATAAATGCAAAGCCACGGAACTACGCTTAGGTCGAAGGAAAAACTTCCAGTCTTCTCTAGAATGGGTGGCTGACATCACTTAACTAGAATTTATTGTATACCTAAAAATCACTAGAAGAGCGGATTTTGAATGTTCCCCACACCAAATAATGATAAATGTTTGATGTGATGGATATGCCAATTACCCTGATATGATCATTATACATTATATTTTGAAGAATCACCCTTATCCCATAAATAAGTGAAATTGTGTGTCACATAAAAATAATGCATAAGGAAAAAAACTGGATGGTAATGCTTTCATAGAAAAAACTGAGCATCACAGATAGCCAAAGAGCAGAGGAATAAAGGGACAGTGTGTTGAAGCATTAAGAATGATAAGTAATACCTTCCACAGGGCCAGCGGGTAGGTTAAGGAGCTACAGTCCCACACAGCAGACCACAGTTCGCGTCCCGGGTCCGGTCGCCTGAAACTCGCACCAGGCATCTATGCGTGCATACCCCAAAACCCAAGAGGATACTAGAGAAGGGATTGAGGGGTGGCCATCCCCCCCCAGGGTGTAATTTCTCACTTTCTGCCTCCCTATCTCTCTAGCGAGTGCACACACCCTATAGCAAAAATCTCTCCCCCCCAAAAAAATTGGAAATAAAAGAGAAATAATATACCCATACTCACTTGTGTGGGTATAAAATCAGTCTGAAAAACATTTGCACAAAAACATTTGTATAAAATTCAAATCATTATGTAGATTGTGGTTAATATATTAAGACCCAATGATAAAAACTAAAATAATGAAACTCTAGAAGAAACATCAGAAGAAGCTGATTCTACCTCATTAGACAACAATTTTTTGAAACCTCATGAAATGCATGAAATATATAAAGACTATTAAGTTAGATCTCATCAAAATTACAAAATCTTCCTCTTCAAAAGAAACTGTTAAGGAAATAAAAACTATGTCATAGGCTGGGAGAAAATTCATACACACACACACACACATACACACAAACACACACATACATACACTACACACACATATATACATGCACATGTACACACACGTGTACACACATAAACACATGTATACACATATTAAACACACATAAACACACATACACATGTATACACGTATTACGCACACACATATGTACACACATGAACACACACACACACATACATATATTCATTCTCAAAACTCAATAATGGAAAGCCCAATAATAAATGACCAGAAGGGGCAGACAGTTGTGCAGTGGTAAACGGCAACTCTGTGAGGCAATCCCATATGCAAAGGTGCCTGGTCTAAAGACCGCCCTGAACACGCTGAGCACGTTTGCCCGTGGTCTGAGACAGGCTGAAGGCTGGGACTAGAGCGCTCCATCAGGACTGTGTTGAGTGCTGTCCCTCTTGCTCATGGAAGGAAAGAATAAAAAGGAATAAATAAAACTTTAAGAAAAAAAGGGACCAAAAAGCCTGAACAGACACATCAACAAAGAAGATCTGCGTACGGCAGATAAGCATGTGAAAAAATATCCAGCATCGTGAGTCTAAATTAGAGAAATGTAAGTTAAAAACACAAAGGAAAAAGATCTCACACAAGAGGAATCTCAGGATTCATGACAACTAAGTATAATTTTGGATTCTTCATGTGATCCTAGAACAGAAAAAGAATATTTGGGGGAAACCAAAGAAGTCTAAACTAAGTACAGACTTTGGTGAGTGATGATTCATCAGCACTGATTCGTTAATTGGAAGAAATGTGCCAGATTAATGTAAGATGGTAATAATTACAGAATCTGGGTATAAAGCAAACAAACTCTCATCTCCAATTTTCTACAAATCAAAAGCTGTTTTTAAAACAAAATAATATCAGGGCCAGCAGGTGACATAGTGACTCCCACATGGCCAGCCACGGTTTGAGTCCCAGACCCGGTGGCTTGAAACTTATGTCGGGGTGCATGTGCATGTGTGCCCAAAGTCCCGAGAGGAGAATGGAAGAGAAGGGATTGCCGCATGGCCATATTAAGGAAATAAAAACTGTCATGGGCTGGGAGAAAATTCATACACACACACATATAGACACAAACACACACACATATATACACACACTAACACACATATACACACATACATGTGCACATGTATGCACACGTGGACACATGTATACACATATAAACACGTGCACACATATGTGCACACATACACACATATACACATATTATGCACACACATATATACACATAAACACACATACATATATATACACACACACACACATATTCATTCTCAAAACTCAATAATGGAAAACCCAATAATAAATGACCAGAAGGGGCAGACAGTAGGGGATGATTTCTCACTTTCTGTATGTCTGTTTCTCTCTGTCTCTCTGGTGAGTACACACGTCTTATAGCAAAAATCTCTCAAAAAATTCATATGCATGTAAAGTGAAACACTCATAAAGACATACACCTATTATGTCTAAAACTGAAAAGACCGACTATGCCAGGTGTTGACGAGGAAGTAAAAGGACTGGCCGCCTTACGTATCTACTGGGGTATAAAATGATATGACTTTGTAAAATGGTTTGACAAAAATACAATTTTTTAAAAGGGAAAAGTACTGACGAGCTTCAGGAGGTGAGGAAATTCTTGCAAGATCTAAAAGAGGAGTTACACACTTTACAAAAGAATCTAATGGAACTGTTAGAGATGAAGACTGTAACACAGGAAGTCAAAACCTCCCTTGAAAGTATTAAAAGTAGACTAGATCAGGGGAACCAGCAGTTAGCGTAATGGCTATGTCACTGGACTCCCACGTAGTTGACTGCGGTTCGAGTCCTGGACCCGGTGGCTTAAACTCACGCCAGGCACGTGTGCGTGCATGCCCAAGATCCCGAGAGGAAAATGGAGGAGAAGGGACTGTGGCGTGACTATCCCCCCTGGGGGATGATTTCTCGCTTTCTGTCTCTCTGTCTCTCTCTGTCTGTCTGGCGAGCGCACGTGCCCCATAGCAAAAACCTCACACACACACACACAAAAGTAGACTAGATCATACTGAAAATAGAATCTCAGATGTAGAAGATAGAATCACTGGTCTAGAAAAATCCACCATGAAGACTGAGAAAATTTCCCCCCAAAATGAGAATACTATACTAGAAGTACTAGATACCATCAAAACATCCAAACATCTGGATAATTGGTATCCCAGGAGGGGAAGAGACCCATAAGGGCATTGACAATCTATTCATGAAATCCTGGAACAAAACTTTCCGAACCTAGAGAGGCACTCAAAGATCCTGTCCCAAGAAACGCAAAGGACCCCCAATAGAATCAGCCCAAGAAGATTTTCTCCAAGACACATTATAGCCAGATTGACCAAAACCACAGACAAAGACAAGATACTAAGATTGGCAACGGAGAAACGTCAAGTTACCTACAAAGGATATCCCGTCAGGCTCACAGTGGATCACTCATTGGAAACAATGTGAGCAAAGAAAGAATGGGAAAATATATTCAAAGTGTTAAGGGAAAAGCAATTTCAACTACGGATGCTATACCCAACAAGATTATCCTTCATATGGGAAGAAAAGACATTCTCAGATAAACAAAACCTGGAAGAATGTACCAACACCAGACCAGATCTCCAAGAAGTTCTGCAGGGAGTGCTATATCAGGAAAATGAAATACAACCACACAGAAATGAGACTTCAAAAACTAAGAAAATGGCCAACTTAATCGCGGGAACAAGTCTGGAATTGAATATTATATCCCAGAATTTAATTAGGAAAATTGAATCACAAAAAAAGATAAAGTACATGAACTGGTGAAATAGAATTTTACGACTTTTTTTTTGAGGGGGGGAGGTTTTTGCTACAGGGTGTGTGCGCTCACCAGAAAGACAGAGAGAGACAGGGAGACAGAAAGCGAGAAATCACCCCCCAGGGGGGATGGCCACACCGCAGTCCTTTCTCCTCCATTCTCCTCTCGGGATCTTGGGCACGCATGCACACGCTCGCCCGGCGTGAGTTTTAGCCTCCAGGTCCGGGACTCGAACTGCAGTCGACTACATGGGAGTCCAGCAACATAGCCATTACGCTAACTGCTGGCCCCATAGAATTTTATGACTTTTGACTAAAACATTGTTGATTTTTTTCTAGGCTTTGTTTTCCGGTTTTAAGGAGTTTTGTCTTGTCTGGAGCTGCTGATAGGTTCATGTACCTACTATTTGAACAGAATCCCAACCTGTTTCTTGACTTTAAGTTTTAAGCATATTTCCTTATCATTTCTTTGATTTATTAAAGTTAAATCTGCTTTTATTGAAATTAAAAAATATAGTAAAAAATACATAATTAATGACCATAGTAAACTACATAGCATCGGCTAGGTGCTACCTTACAGTACGTTCATTCTACTCAGAGTTTCATGCCTCAAGTCAGACATGTATTCATAGATATGTATGTATCAGCAGAGCTTGCTATTGCAAGTAGTTAGATTATTTAAGAAATTTTGTGAATCAATAAAATATGGGGAAAAAAAGGAATGGAAAATAACTGTGGACACCTGAGATAGTGTGGGAGGAGGGTGGGAAATGGCAGAGGGTGAGATATAGGGAGAAAAATATATATGTGTATATATACATACATATATATGAAACTAGAAATGGAAAATTATTGATGATAACATATATGATTAAGCTACTATACAGCATATTCTGGATGGGAAATTACATTTTGTGTGCTGTGATGATGCTCAGTGAATGAATGTAAATTAATTGATTAAAAAATTAATTAATTAATTAATTAATTTTAAAAAATCTTATACCCAGAATATACTTAAAAACAGAAATTCTTACAGCTCAATAATAAGACAACTCCATAATTTGGGCAGAAAATTTGAACACAAATTTAACCAAAAAGTATATAAATGCCGATGAGAACATAAAAAACTCCACCTCACTACTCATTAGGAAAATAGGAACTAAAGCCACATTAAAGCACTGTTACACTGCTAAAACGGCTCGTTTTAAAGGACTGATGATATAAATTACTGGCGAGGATGCCAAGCAGCTGAAACTTTTATATGCTGTTGATGAAAATACAAAATATTGTAACAGTTTCATCTGGAAGGCAGTTTAGCAATTCCCATGAGCTTAGATATAGATATACATTTGCTATATAATTCATCAATTGTTTTTCTAGGTATACGTTCACCATGAGTCAGCAATTCTTCTGGGTATTTACCCAAGAGAAATGAAAACATATGTCGTGCAAAACCTTGTATGTGAACGTTTATAGAGCTCCATTACAAGAGCCAGAACCTAAAAACACCTCAAATGCCTATCAAGATGTTAATAAAGTGAATAAATAAATTGTGTTTTTTTTATACTCACACAATAAATATTACTCAGAAAAAGGAATGAACTACTGATGCAAGCAAATCCATAACTCGAAACAGCATTATGCTAACTGAAAGGTGAACAATAAAAGCTATTGCGAGCCAGCAGGTGGTATGGTGTTAAGGCAGCTGGACCCCCCTGATTGACTGTGTTGTCACAGTCCTGGACCCACGGCTTGAAAAACACACCAGGTGCATGTGCAAGTGCCCAATAGCTCAAGAGGAGAATGAATAGAAGAGATTTCGACCTGGCTATCCCCCTCAGGGGTGATTTCTCAGCTTCTATCTCTCCCTCTTCTCTGTGTCTCTCTCCGATATTGATTATCAATGGTTATCAATTTTTCACAGAAATAAAAGACAGCATTCATATGGAACCACCAAAGACTCCAAGTAGTCGAAGTGATCTTGAGTAAAAAGAGAAAAACTGGAGGCATCACAATTTCTGGTTTTAAGATGTATTCCAAGGCTCTATTAACCAAGGCAGCATAGTATATTGGAATAAAAACAGACTAATCAACTAATGGAACAGGATAGAAATCACAGAAATAAATTCATGCATTTTTGACAGAGGTATGAATACCCAATGGGGAGTAGATCGTATTATCAATAAATGGTATTGGGAAAACAGGGTATCTACATGAACATAAAAAAAGAATTATCGTGGGACCAGCGGTTGGCATAATGGCTATGTTGCTGGACTCCCATGGAGTTGACCGCGGTCCGCGTCCCGGACCCAGTGGTTTAAACTCACGCCAGGCACGTGTGCGTGCATGCCCAAGATCCCGAGAGGAGAATGGAGGAGAAGGGATTGTGGCGTGGCCATCCCCTCTGGGGGGGTGATTTCTTGCTTTCTGTCTCTCTGTCTCTCTCTGCCTGGCGAGCGCACACGCCCTATAGCAAAAACCTCTCCAAAAAAGAAAAAAAAAAAAGAATGCACCGTATACAAAAATCAAATAAAAATAGATTAAAAACCTAAACATAAGTGCTGGAATTATAATACTACTACAAGAAAACAAAGGGAGAAAGTTTCAGAATATTGGGCAATGATATTTTAATATGACCACCACAAAATTACAGGTATCAAAAGAAAACACAGGTACATGAAACTACATCCATCCAAAAAGCTTCTCCATGACAAAGGATTATTAACAGTGTAAGGTAATCTACAGAATGGGAGAAAATATTTGCAAATTGTACTTCTCATAAGAGGTTAATATCCAAAATATATAAAGATCTTAAACAACTTTATAGCAAGAAATCAATTTAAAAATAGACTGGACTGGCCAGTTAAACACTATGCAGAGGAAGTCAGATCACATGACCACTGGGATCAGAAACCCAGCCCAGAGGCAAAATGCTAGGTGTATACACCAAGGCTCTCGACTGATTCAAAGCGGGTGAATGTAGAGGACTTACATCAAGCAAAGTGAGCCAGACTTCGAAGATAGATGCTATATATCCCCATTCGATATGCACTGAATATCTGCACACGATGGCTGATACTGAAAGATCTGAAGCTATGACAGTAGGGAAGATAAGTGTAGTTACCAAAGACTGCAAGGGAGAAAGGTGGGTGGTGGAGAGGGGGTGGAAGGGGCAAAGGAAAGAAACATTTAACAGACAAAAGAATGTAAAGTTCTCTGTTGAAAAAAAAAGTTCTGTAATTTTTCCTTTATAAAAATAAATAAAATAAAATAAATAATAATAATAACAATAATATGTGGGGCCAGGAGGGGGCATGGTGGTTAAGGCACTGGATCACTATGTGACCAACTGTGGTTTGAGTCCCAGACCCAGTGGCCTGAAAGTCACACTGGGCATGTGTGCATGCATGCCGAAATCCTAAAGGGATTGAGGAGTGGTCATCGCCCCCAGGGGGGTGATCTCTCTCTCTCTCTCCCTCTCTTGTTCTTTCTCTCTGGCAAGCACATGTGCCATATACCAAAAACAAAAAAACAAAACCAAAAAATCATTCTGGTTGCAATATGGAGAATACCTTGGCAAGGAGACGTGCTGCTTTGTTTTTAGGAAGATCAGCAAGGTGCCCTTTCAGTAGTACCCGAGAAGATGACTGAGAATTCTGGCAATGAGGGTGGAAAAGTACATATAGTCAGGAGATACTACAAAGATAACTTCAAAAATCACAGCAATGCTCTGACACGGATAAGTAAAAGAAAGGGGGAGGTACAAAGTGGAATACAGGTCTCTAGCTTGCTAAGCAGGAACGGTGGTGACGTTCTCTAAAGCAGGAGCGAACAGGTTTGGAGAGAAGATCGTGAGTTTGTTTCTGAACATGCTGAGTATAAGACTTTTTGAGTTGTCGGAGAGCTGAGGTTAAGCTTTGTCATATTACTAATATCCACCCACTTCAATCTACAAAAGGCCATCTGTGGTTGCACGGATGATTATCTGGAGTGCCTGTCTACTCGAGAACGATACTGCCTTTTCTAAATAAGCAAACTGTGGGACCAGCAGGAGGCATGGTGATTGAGGCACTAGAGTCCCACGTGGCTGATTGCGCTTCAAGTCCCAGACCCAGTGGCTTGAAAACCATACTGGGTGTGTATGCATGTGTGCCCCAAATCCAAAGAAGAGCCTGGAAGAGAAAAGACTGAAGCATCATCCCCCCTTGGGAGCTGATTTCTCACCTTTCCTCTCTCTGTCTCTCTTTGGTGAACACACAGTCCCTATGGCAAAAACTTTAAAAAAAGAAAAAGTAACCCCTGAATATTCTTCAAGCAAAATGATGACTGTAATCACACTGCGTGTTATAAAACCATTTATGAAGGGTATGTAAGTTTCAAGGTCGTACATGATGCAAAATCTTCTTTGTGCATCATGCGCTTTTGACAGTAATTATTAATCATTTTCTTTCAAAACAAATTAAAGTAATTAAGATCCATCATAGTAGTTCATATAAAAAACTAAAGGAACTTGGAAAAGAAGCAATTCTCTTTTGGAGATTTGCCAAAAAATAAGCTCAAGTATGCGTCATGGCCGCTCTTCTGAGATCAGTTAACGGCCCCCATGAGTCAAACCCCAGCTTTCATAAACTCAGATAATCTATCAGTTTCTTCTGCTGTGGTACCATTTTATTAAGGGTTTTACCAATTACCATTCAGCTGTAGGTATGAAAACTCGAAGTATTTTTGTGTAATCACTAATCATAGAACAAGAATAGATTTTGTAGATTACTAAGGAGTGGGGGGGAAGTGTATGACTCTTAATAACCAACAGCATAAAGTCCGATCTGTAAATATGTCGTTCTTATTCCATTTTCAAGAAAAGAAAAATACTACAAGTCACACTTGGAAAATCGGGTTCATTTAAAGCTGCAATATTTGCTCTCTCTCTTCCTAATTAACGGAACTAAACTATAGTGCTCCAGATAATCATGTTGTTGTGCTTAAAACTACTCAAACATGCTAACATATAAATTCAAATGCATTGTTCCTGATGTTATCATTAACTTAAATTTGAGTCTTGAAACGACTTATATGTCAACAAAAATTGTAATACTACATCAGAATAAACTTGAAATTTTTTGAGAAGTTCTCTCAAAAAATTGGCATGGTGGTTAAAGCACTGGCTTCCCACATTCCCAGTTTGAGTCCCAAACCTGGCAACTTATGAAGTACTTTGGGCATGTATACATGTGTGCCTGAAATCCCAGGAGGAGAATAGGGGAGAAGGGACTGCAGCACGGCCATGCCCTCTGGAGGGCGGTTGTTCATCTTCTCTTCTCTCTCTGGCAAGTGCACATGCCCTATGGCAAAATAAATAAATAGATAAATAAGAATAAGAATTAAACCTAATACAAATGATATACTTTTTCTTCTTTTTTCGCTATGATGTTAAGCAGCTTACACATTTAATAGAACAAGACTGGAAATACCTAGGCTCTGTATCTGCTCAGACTGGTTTTATTCATTGCTAAGTCTCTTATACTCCCAATAAAAATAAGATTAGTTAACACTTAAATCTTCTCCCATTTCAAAAATTTCATGACACTCTAAAAGTCTGCAAAATTGAAAAAGATGAACTTGAGATTATCTTAGTACCATTTTCCCGTAACCTTTCCACCAAAGGTCACTCTAGGGGCAAAGATAAGAGTATACATACCTCGTTTACCCACCACCCCATCAGTTAGTCTGCGGCATAACCTGAAACAAGAAAAAATTTTTATTAATTTCTAGATTTATCTTTGAATCAGTTTTCCATTGTATTCTATAATAGTACTGGATTTAATATAATGTGTTTTCTAAACCTCTCAGCACAGTTAACACACTAAGATGTATTATGTTTATAGAGTGACACTGAGTGTACCCCACAGCTCTCACTATAGCCCAAAGCCCACTTTGAGAAGTCTGTATTGGAGGCAGAGGAAGGCGTCTACGGCAGGTTGACAGTTCAGACATTGCGAGGTCTACGGGGAAACCTGAGTGAGCATGTAGGGTGTCCGTGCAGTGGGCTGCAGGGAGTGGTACCACCTTTGGCTGCACTAAATGGAGTCATTTTATCTCCAACCAGATCATTGCCTAGAATAACCAACTGTTCCAAAGGAGACAAAAAGATGAATTTTGTATAAAATTTCCCCTCTTTTTAAAACACCATGCATACAAAATAAAACAGGTCAGCTGGCCAGATTCAGCCCAAAGCCTGCTGGTTTTGAGTCCTTGGTTCTAAAGCCTGCTCCAGGAAATTAGTTCAATTATACAAGAGAGAGAGCATGTCCATGGAGGACCGAGCGGAAAAACATTTTCAAAGGGTGAGAGTAAAGGCTATGGACTTCTGAGGGCAACAGAATTTTCTTCCTTTCAGTTAGATCATTAAAAGCAGAAACGACATCAATTCCTCACGATCATTATGGGCAGCTTAGCCTGGAGGCAGAAGGCTGGATCAGAAGGGCTCTGGAGACCGACTTCTAGGATGATGGGGAAGTCGTGCATTTTATGTTAGCATTTAACCTTGGAATAATGACAACATATTTGAAAACCAGGTCAAAAAGCTATGGCATATAAATGAAATACATTTAAAAGCTGCATGAGAAAACGGCAAGCTACAGTCCATATAGCAAACGGTTAGGTTGCTCCAACCTTTTCCACTCATGGGAGGAAGAAAAAGAGGAGCAGCTGTTGACATGCAGAAGCTGGTCTGGCTTCCTCAGCTAACCTGTATTATTTATTTACTGAGCATTAACAATCTCACGGAATAACCACCTCAGACAAGGTTACTTTGAGACTGTGGACAAAATGAGACAAAGCTAAGCCACTGCCCATTTTTTCCCAAGCAGAGACTACAGTCAAGGTCACTGGGTCACCCATGAAATACCAAACGCTGCCTCCTGGGCTTTAATGAGTGCTGGCTCTTCTTCTCTTCAGAGACAAGAGTTACTGAGACACCTCATTCTAGAACTGGCCCTGGTTCTGAAGCTCAGCTTCCTTAGACCTTCCCCACGTCATGCAAGCAAAGCCTGAATCCCGTTTTAGGTCCCTGTAGCCTCCTGTTACAGACACCCCATGGTTCTCATGGTGCATGTTCTCTCTTGATGCAGTTCATTTTGCTGCAGGTATGTTCCTGCTGGTCCTTCACCAAAGGGCATTAACAGATGTGGGCTATCAGTATGGGCTGCCACGCATCAATCCATCCAAGGCAGAAGGTGACGACTTTGAAGGTGTCTTAAAATGATTCTGCCCAGCCTTAATGTGCATGTCCTGCCAGGTATCATTGCATGCGATTTCGGCTCCTTTCATTCTGCTTCATTAGGCAATTTTTCTGTCTCTGCTGAGTGCAGAGGGTTTGCAAGCCTTTCTGAGGCTCATTATTCAGACAGCAGATAACCAGTGTTTACCCATTTATTCTTGTGTGACCTTACTCAAAAAACCAGTGAAGTACAAACATTTCTTTTTAAAGATCCAATTGAGAGTAAAAACAGTATTGTGAGGAAAACAAACAGACTTAAAGAATGGCAATGTTTCATGTGACGTTTCTGTATTTTCCTTCAGTAGTACAAAAGACAAGCAATTAAATTCCAAAATGCTATTAAGCATGGCATTTAACAGGAAAATATATTTTGCTTTGTGTGGCTTCAAAAGACAACAAATGCAGTCATGTCTGGAACGGGATGTAATCTGGCAAATTTGTAGACACAAGGGAATAGTTAGATTCTGTCTTGGTAAATGAGTGTTAGGACTGAAATGTAAACCCAGGGCAATCAATGTCGTTAGATGCCTGCAGCTTTCTCTCAACATTAATTTTGGTGTCAGCGCAAAAGAGCTAGGTAGACATTTACTCTCCATTTTCAGCAATAACAGAATTGCTAAACATTTATTATGTGTTTTAAAACAGAAAAGTAATGATAAAATGAAAAACAAAGGTCCATAACCCCTGACATATTAAATGTAACTAATATATACACATTAGAATATCCAAACAAAACAGAGTTACCAGATCAAATATCTATTCTCCCCTCTTGTTTCCAAGCCAATTTTCCCAATGTAATCATTGTTAAGACTATTTCATATATCCTTTGGGGAAAAAATTCATTGGTTCAATAAGAACCACACTTACTAGAACAGTTAAAAAATGTTGTGCAATTCCTGGTGACAATGCAGAGAAACTAAAATTCTTATACATTGCTGGTTGATATATAAAATGATACAGCAATTCTGGAAAATTGTTTAGCTATTTCTTACAAAGTTCGGCATGTACTTACTGCATGACATAGCAATGGCATTC
>NW_006204127.1:1772386-1775008 GCF_000334495.1 Tupaia belangeri chinensis
GAAAAGTACAAACTTATAATACACACACACACACACACACACACACACACTCATATACGAAGTTTTACACAACTTTATTCATAATAGCAAAAACTGGAAACAACCCAATGTCTTTGGATGGATGGTTAAACAATTTCTGGTACACTGCTCAGCATGTAAAAAAAAATGACAATGAGGACACGAGCTTTCATAATCTGGGGCACTGCTAAAGCAGTCATAGGAGGAAAGTTCATAGCAATTGGTGCACAAAAGAGGAAGATGGAAAAAAGGAAATGGATCACCTAACGTCATGCCTTAGAGAATTGGAAAAGCAACAGCAAAAAAATCCAAAAAACTCCAGGAGAAAGGAAATAATAAAGATACGAGCAGAAATAAATGAAATAGAAAACAAACAAACGATACAGAAAATAAATGAAAGTTAAAGTCGGTTCTTTGAAAAGATAAACAAAATCGATACACCACTAGTGAGACTTACTAAGAAGGAGAAAGGAACCAGGTGAATCAAATCTGCAATGAATCAGGTAATATAACAGCAGACAAAGTAGAAATGCAAAACGTCATTAGAGGATACTATGAACAACTATAGGCCAAGAAACAAGACAATCTCGATGAGATGGACAAATTCCTGGACACATATAATCTACCAAGAGTGAGCCAGGAGGATATAGAAAGTCTGAATAGGCCCATAACAAGCCAGGAGATCGAATCAGTTATAAATAACCAACCTCCCAACAAAGAAAAGCCCTGCTCCTGATGGCTTCACCTCTGAATTCTACAAAAACTTTCAAAGAAGAGTTAACCCCCATTCTGCTCAAGTTATTTCTAAAGATCCAAAAGGGTGACTCTCTCCCTAAGTCATTCTATGAAGCTTCTATCATCCTTATCCTTAAAACAGATAAGGACAGGACAAGGAAAGAAAACTATAGACCAATATCTCTGATGAATATAGACGCAAAGATTCTCAACAAGATACTAGCAAATTGTATCCAACAACTTATAAAAAAGATTATACATCATGATCAGGTGGACTTTATTCCAGAAATACAAGGTTGGTTCAACATACCCAAAAACATAAATGTAATACACCATATTAACAGCAGTAAAGATAAAAACCATATGGTCCTATCAATTGATGCAGAAAAAGCATTCAATAAGATACAACATCCCTTCACAATCAAGACTCTGAGCAAAATCGGAATAGAAGGGTCATTACGCAACATAATAAAATCTATCTACGAAAACCCCATCGCGAACATCATCCTGAATGGATAAAAGCTGAAAGCTTTTCCACTAAAAAATGGGTACAAGACAAAGATGCCCACTTTCTCCACTCCTTTTCAATATAGTACTGGAAGTTCTCACCAATGCAATCAGAAAAGAGGAAAAATTACAAGGCATTCAAATAGGAAAAGAAGAGAGATGAAACTCTTTCTATTCACAGATGAATTGATTGTATACATAGAAGACCCAATGGTGGGATCAGCAGTTAGCGTAATGGCTATATCACTGGACTGCCCTGTAAACCACCAAGGTTCCACACCAGACCCGGTGACTTAAACTCACACCGGGCGCGTGTGCGTGTGTGCCCAAGATCCCGAGAGGAGAATGGAGGAGGAGGGATTGTAGCGTGACCATCCCCCCTGGGGGGTGATTTTTTGCTTTCTGTCTCTCTGTCTCTCTCTGTCTTTCTGGTGAGAGCACACGCCATATAACAAAAACCTCTCCAAAAAATAAAAAGAAAGAAAAAAAGAAAAGAAGATCTAATGGTTTCCATGAGAATATTTCTGGAAGTAATACATAAATACAGTAAAGTTGCAGGATACAGAACCAATATACAGAAATCTACAGCATTTCTATATATGAATAACAGGCTGAGATAGAACTGAAAAAAATTATCCCATTTACCATAGCCACAAAAAGTGTAAGATACTTAGGGATAAATCTAACCAAAGAAGTAAAAGATCTCCACAAGGAAAACTATGAGAAGCTAAAATAAGAAATTGAAAATGACACAAAAAAGTGGAAGGACATCCCATGTTTCTGAATTGAAAGAATTAATATAATCAAAATGGCAATTCTACCCAAATTAATCTACATATTCAATACAATGTCAATCAAAGTACCAGACACATTCTTCAAAGATCTAGAAAAGACAATCATAAAATTTGTCTGGAATCATAAAAGACCCCATATTGCCAAAGCAATTCTGCACAAGAAGAGTGGAGTGGGCGACATCTCACTCCCTGACCCAAAAATATACTACAAAGCTGTGGTAATCAAAACAGCATGGTACTGGCACAGAAACAGACAGGTGGACCAATGGAACAGAATAGAGTCCTAGAAATGAATGCTCAAACATACAGCCAACTGATTTTTGACAAGAGGTACCAGTCAATCCAGTGAGAAAAGGAAAACCTCTTCAGCAAATGGTGCTGGAAAAACTGGATTTCCACCTGCAGAAAGATGAATCTGAACCCCTACCTCTCACCTTTGACCAAAATCAAGTCAAGGTGGATCAAAGACCTAAATCTAAGACTTGAAACTATAAAACTGCTCCTGGAAAACACGGGAAACTCTGGGAGACATTGGGGTAGGGAAAGACTTCTTAAATAAAACCCCCAA
>NW_006204127.1:1775183-1778773 GCF_000334495.1 Tupaia belangeri chinensis
TAAAAAAACAAAAAATGGTAAGTGCTGGTGGGGGTATGGTGAAAGGGGAACTCTCTTACATTGCTAGTGGGAATGTAAATTGGTCCAGCCACTATGGAGAACAATTTAGAGATTCCTCAAAAGTCTACAGATAAAACTACCATATGATCCAGAAATCCCACTCCTTGGTATCTACCCAAAGGACAGAAGAATTCTTCATCAGAAAAGTGCTTGCACATCGATGTTTATTGTGGCACTATTCACAATTGCTAAGCCATGGAACCAACCCAAATGCCCATGAACAGATGAACAGATTGAAAAACTGTGGCACATATATTCTATGGAATACTATTCAGCCATAAAAAACAACAAAACCCTGGCTTTTGACAGAAAGTGGAAGAATATGGAAGATTTACTGCTGAGTGAAGCAAGCCAGGCTATGAAGGAGAGACACTGTATGTCCCCACTTAATATATACCGAGTGTCTGCACTCTATAACTGAAGCTAACGGGCTAAAGGATGTATAAACACAAGAGATGGGTGTGAATGCCTGATGTGGTGTGTGTGGAGGAGTGGGGCCTGGGGAAAATCATTTGGAGGAGGGATATGGAGACAGCATTGTTGAGACAGGGAGGTAGTGTTGTTATATTTTGATCAACTGGACTGGGGAGAAATGTTCACATATTGAAATGATCACCTTGTAAGCTAAAAAATGTGATTGAATGTATTTTAAAAATGTAAAAAAAAATAAATTAAATTAAATTTTAAAAAAAGGGGGGAAAACAAACCAGAAAATAAAAAAAGAAAATATATCTAAATGTTTGGGCTTGCAGGAATTTATTTGGATAAATTAAATTTTAAAAAAAGGGGGGAAAACAAACCAGAAAATAAAAAAAGAAAATATATCTAAATGTTTGGGCTTGCAGGAATTTATTTGGATAAAAGGAATAAATTATTAGGATTCAAAATTTGTGATTTTCAAGTTATATGTGGAGCAAAGACCATCTTGAAAGTTAAATGATAGTTATAAAATCTACTTTTAGAAAAGAGAACAAAGGGAGATACACACAGAATTTTGAAGCTTATATTCTGGTGGCCTGAACTAAACAGTCCACAAGTAAATAATAAAGCAAGATTGCTGAAGACGTGCTCCAGTCGGGGTGGGTTGAGACTCGACTGAAGGCAATGCAGGTGAGAAGAAATCAGGCAGAGACCTCCATGCTCTTTAGAACGTTCTCAGCCGACTACAGTGAGAGCAAGCTCAAGACTGCAGAGTCTGTGGCTAGGAGACATACGTATTTATTGAGGGATGTTTACGGAAGTAGGAGCGGTGAGGGGGAAGTAAAAGATTTTACTCTAAAAAATGAGGTATTCAAAGTATGAGAACAATAATCATAAAACATGATGTCTGTTTTGTTTGATTAGGTATAAACAGTCACAGTCCTCAGGGCGAGGAAGTCCATCTGTCCGGTGCGTTTTCTTCTTAAATCTTGATTACCAGATAAGGCCTTTTAGGATGAGGGGGTTTTTGTAGCTCAGGAGATAGCACAGGATGTTTTATTAGTAGATTTTTTTTTTTATAGTTTATAGCACTCAGAGGAGAAATCTTTTGTAGTTAGGGACTATCTGTTGCCTGCCTGAATTTAGGTAAGAACTCTCAGTTAAGATAGGTAATCTCCCCCTGGCAACTTTAGGTTTGTTCATCCTGTCGTCATCAGCCAAACTTGCAAATTCCTGTATCCTGTTTGCTGAATTCCTGTCTGTTAATCAGCGAACTCTTGTGCCCCGTCTTTGAATCTCTGTCATGAAGGTGGATGCGCTAACTCGGCCTAACATAGGCTAACTTGGCCTGCAGCCCTATAAAAGGGGTGTTTACGCAAAATTAGTCTAAACTAACTTTAGTCTACATATGCTAATTATGCTAATTCAGCTTATACTAACTCAGTCTAACATATGCTAATTCAGCCTAACACAGGCAGGTGGTCCCCCCACCCCCCCCTCTCCCCCTCCCCCCCATCGCTACCATAGGGGTCCACGTTCTTTCAGGATTATTAGTTGGTTTTATTGTAAAAGTTACAGTAAGGCTAAAGTTGTTATTTTACCCTCACAGGGTACCATAGCAGAGAGATTGAAAGCAAAAACAGCACAAACCAGCACAACAAACACAGTTGAAAGCCTGAGCTCGTAGCTGTGGGCTTGCCTGCAGCTCTTCTCACCCAGGCCTTGCTTGGATGTGAGAGGCAGCTCTTTAGGCTCTGCCTGTGTTGGCTGCATGGCCTCCACCACAAGGTGATTTCTGAAGGGTTAACTATAAAATGAAGCAGAGTCGTGAGACAGAGATTGCCTGTGGGGGATAGAAGAGGAAGCCCTTCTAGGAAGGATGCTTCAGCTGGCAGTGTAGTGGTGAGTAGTAGCAGCACTGGCAACACTGGATGATGAGCAGTACAAGCAAGAGCAAAGGCCTGGAGGCAGGAATACTTTTTACTCTCTGGAGGGCAGAAAAGGTGTCTGATGTGCTAAAGCCCCACACACAAGATGAAGTTAGAGCTAAGTAATCAAGCTAAGTTCGCCCACTGCTGGAAACGGCTGTCAGGAGTGCAGATGGCCCTGGTCTCAGCCAGTACAGTACCTGTCCTACGAGGTCCTTCTCATTCCATAGGACAGTGTTATTCTCTCAGTCAGACCCTACCCAGTTCCCTATCCAGTTCTAGAGTATTTAATTAAGAAAGATATGACCATTAAGATACTCAGAGTCACAAATTCAACCAACAGTATTTATTCAGGGCTCTGAATGTACAAAGCATTGGCTAAATATCATAGTAAGAGCTAGCATCCAGACACAACAGGAAGGATGTCTGATTAGCAGTCAGAGAGGGACAGAGTGAGAGAGTGAACGTGAGAAAGCAAGCCGCTGGGTCCGGGACTCAAACTGCAGTTGGCCAGGTGGGAGTCCAGAGCCCTTAACCATTATGCCATCAGCCGGTCCCAATAAGTACAAGAACTTCATGAAACTTTTAAATGTTGGGCAAAGGTAAGAATTATTAATATACTCATTAAATTAAGATTTTATGCCTACCCTGAAGGAGCTGACAAGAAGAAAGACAACATTCAAAAGAAATATGCACCACGGAATGAAATGGTCAATGCTGAAATAGATGACCATGAGTGCACCATTCAACTGATTCATGTTCACTGTGCACATGCCTTAAAAAACCATGCCGTAGCCCACATTGATTACATGTAAACCAGGAATCATAGTTAAAATAAAACCATGAAATTAAAAAAAAAGTTAAAATAATCCCTTTGAAGGTAAAGTCCTGTTCAGTCAGTGGCCATCCAGTCTCCAGAGCGACAGTGAATACATAACAAAGTGAATGGACTTGATTGCCTTTGCACTCACTCATGTCCTAGGCACCCTCTTTATTGCCCTCCCAAGCTGGAATGCCTTAATCTTATAGAGAGGCTTTTTGATAATCCTCTTGGGTAAAAAAAGATGAAGTTGTGTTAATTCTCCCAGCAGTTTATCTAGCCCTAATCTTTAGATTTACCAAGGGTAATTATACAGAGTCATAAATAACTGATAATTGTCTACTATATGTCCTACAAGAGAA
>NW_006204127.1:1779026-1792263 GCF_000334495.1 Tupaia belangeri chinensis
GTGTACACTACAAAAAGGCTTAGATGGTCTCAGAAAGATTTTCTTAGTAGTGAGGGTCATATTTGTATTATATCAGGCTCACACAACAGAGATCTGTTTTTCGTAAACCTCCGCAGTTTCAAGTCCTCCTAGGTGCTGGATCTAGAACATAGACAAGGCATCACCCCTGCCCCTCACGTAGCTGCTAAAAGATCAAAGGAATTTTTTCACGTTTTTTTAAGTATTTTTATAAATGATAAAGATGACAATTTTTTAGGAGGGTTTATGAGTAAACCCATATGAAAGCAAGAAAATAATTCATAGCATAATTCTTAACCTCTTAAGGGATTTCCTTCCGTGGGTTCTGAACTGACATGGACAACCCTGAGCCATTGAAACGATCATTAGCTGATCTCTTTCTCTCTGAACTTTCTCCCTTCCGGCATTCTCCACTCAGCTCTCAGAGTGACTGTGGGAGCCCGAGTCTGACCGTGCCCCACTCTAGCAGCTCCTTATGCCTGCCATACCCTCCCATACCATTTCCATCTGTAACCACAGTCCCTCATCTTCATTGCCAAGCGATTCCCGATTCCCTTCTTCCGTGAACTTCCACCTGTCCGCCAATCCAGAGACACTGCCCTCTTCCCCTGTTGCCACTAACGTTTGTGCTTTCTGCTCTGGAGCTACTTATGACAGCTGATAGCACATTTCTGGTAATGCTTTTGTCACTTCCACCTCAACCTCAAGTTCTTCAAGCCCATACATACTATCTTACCAACCTTAGTACAGCACATTGACTGACGCACATGTTTTCAATGAGTCAGTAAATTAATACATTCATATGCATAAAAGGACATGCTCCCCATTTTATTCCCTGTCATGAATCATGACAAGCTTAGCTGGTCACATTAATGATGGTTCTATTTGTCCTGAGCTGTGGATCTGAAGTCCAGCTGGTGTTTCAGCCACACTGCTAATTTCCTCATAGATTAAGATAATGTTCTCAATATTGTTCAATTATATTGTATTTAACAAGGAATCTATCCTTTTCACCTGTCCCTTGAGTGCTTGGTTTATAGTCACTCAACTCTTCACTCATCCCATTCTAGAAAACCCAGTCTATTATTATCAGAACCCACACAGACATAACACTTCACAGTCAAGCTATACTGAACTGCAAGTGACTTGAAAGATTTTGTACAGACCAAGATGAATGTTAAGCTATACTCATATCTAAGATCAAAAATGCTCCCCGTTTAAAGAGGATGAATCCATAGCTTGGTATTACCCAACTTTTATTCTCTATGTCATGCCTTCGTTAAGTTAACATTGATTTAGTTAGCTAAGTAAATATAAATTGATTTTTGAAGGAATGGTGCTTTGCTCATTTAGAGCTATATATGCTAATTCCTTTTCATCATTATGGAGAGAGACCAAGAAACAGAGTTTAAGCAATGTTATACTCATTCGAGACTCAAGAGTCAGGTAATACGCGTGCACAAAGTGACTGTCAAATTAGCAAAGGCCGCGTTGAGTGCCTGGAACTTAAAACCGACGTCATTAACTCTCCAAGCCAAGGTCTACTTTATTCAAAAGGATAGAAAACATCTTGCGGTCAGTACCTAGATCCTTCCTTTCAATGCCAAGACTAACCGTAAGAACCCAGTGAAAATTCTGATAAAGCCATTTGCTGGAAAGTATGACACCACTATGACAGATGCACTAACCAGGACATCCCACCTTGGGAGGGCCGCCTGTAACTGGCAGCTGGAGGAAGGTACAGAAGATGCTAAAGGATCCAGCAACTGTCTTACTCAGAATGATTCATGCAACTTCTTGCCAAGACGATAAAAAAGACTCAACTTTTGCTTCCAATATGGCAAGGCAGCACAGCTTGGATTGCATTTTTGTGCAGACAACAGCTGTAAACTCTGGACAAGATGCAAAAATGTAATAAAGAAAACCCAGAATTACCTAGCTACAGTAGAATGGCTATGAGAAGGCAGCATCTGCCAAAGGGTCACTTAGAAAAAGGAACAGCACAAGGGAATAACTCATTTTCTAGCCTGAGGACAGTTCATAGTCAAAATGATCTCTTTCTCCAACCCTGTTATTCACATGTTCAAAATGTGAAGTGCTTCCCTATAAATAAATTCAAACCTTTTAAAACATTACTCAAAACAATTTGCATTAAGACTTGACTTCACAAACTTCTCTCTTCTTACCCACCAGGACTTCTAAGGTTCCAGGCTCCTGAATAAAGATGACCCCTTTGGGGGCGCCTGATCCCATTTCCACATGCTAACTCAGAGACACAGCTCCTCAGACTGTCCTTTTTCTTGCCTGCCTGATCCCCTTTCTCTAAATGTCGTGTTCCCCCAGGTACTACTCCAAGTTCTTGGACACCCTTCACACCAGAAGTCCTTGAACGAGTTATATACGGACTTCCCTTTCAGTCTCATAAATCTGCTCAAATTTTGCTTTATCCTTCCAACTGTCCACCGAGCATGCTCTTGTTAAGGTCCCTATTGACCTCCCAGTTTTTAAAGCTGTGATCAATTCACTATCCTCTTCCTACTTGAACTGTCAATAGCGCTTGTTGCATGTTAGCACTGCTCCTCTTGAAATTCCTATTCATTTGTCCTCTACGTACCACAGTCTCTTAGACCTTCTTGTCCTCAGCCTCTTGTACTGGATTCTTTTCTCTATTTCCAAACATTGGAGTCCCCAAGAGTCACTCCTTAGCACTCTTGCTAAATTCCCTTTCTAGCTGGCTTGAAATGAGCACCCAAAATTTATGTGTTAAAATCTGGTGAGCAAAAGTCAGCAGGTGTCATAGTGGTTAAGGTGCTGGACTCCCACGTGGCTCACTGCAGTTCAAGTCCCAGAACCAAAGGCTTGAAAATCATGCTAAGTATGTGTGTGCGTGTGCCCAAAATCCCAAGAGGAGAATGGAGTAGAAAGGATTGTGGTATGGCCATCCTCTTTGGGGAATGATTTCTCACTTTCCTTCTCTTTGTGTTTCTTGTATCTCTTTCTCTGGTGAGCAAACATACCCCATAGCAAAAAAAAAAAAAATTCTGGTAAGCCATTATAACATACTAAGGTAAAAACTTAATCTTATTATGGGGTTGAAATGTGAGGCCCTTGGAGGCGACTGAAACTGGATGAGGTCATCAGAGTAGGGCCCCATAATTGACTTTCAGTAGCTTTAAAAGAGTAACAGGGACAGGACACACACTCTTCCTGCTCTGTCTCCACATGACCCCTGCACTGCTTGGGGCTCCACAGAGAATCCCCACCAGCAAGACTCTCCCAAGACTCAACTTGGGCCTCCAAAACCAGGAGCTAAAACAAGCCTTTATTCTTTATATATTACCCAGTAAAATTCAGTTGTTAGCAACAGACAAGTGGATCAATACACGAGGAGACTCACCACCTGCAAAGTTTCAATGCCATGAGTATAATCAGAAGTTACCTATTTCTCTCTCTAGCCATGATCTCCTCCCTGAACTCGTCTGTTACATGCAACTCGACATTTCCTTTTCAAATCTCCAACTTGGACATCAACTGGATGTCCAGACTATACACGCTGTCACTGAATTCTTGACTCTGAATTTCCACTTTCCTGCCAAGCGTGCTCCTCCTGTGACCTCCCCACCCCAGTGAGGAACAACTCTGCTTCCCCATCCCTCAGACACAACGTCTTGGGTCATGTTCAGTTCCATCTTTCTCTCACACCTCAATGTCTAATTAATCAGCAACATCTGTTGGCTCTATGTTCAAAATACATCTCATATCTGTTACTTCTCACTACCATCCTACTCCAAGCTTCATTATCATAAACCCCAGAGCAAAGCAAGTAAGTTTAAATAAATACCTCCTACCATCAGCAACAGATAAGTGGACCAAAACATGAGGGGCCCAAATGGAGTTAGTCCTCTACAGCACAGTTGGCGTGTAAGAAATGACGACACAGACGCAGTGGAGCTTCGAGGGATGCGGAGACCAGGCCTCCTGACAGGTGCACACGACTCAGACGACCACCCTCGTTCCACAGTGTTCCCATGTCTGGCGTGGCGCTTACTCATTCACTTGCTGCATTGTCCCCATCTATTTAAACCTGGCTTTCTTCAAGCATGTGATCTTCTAAAGGAAGAAACCATTCTTACTTCCTTTGTGGTGTGTGTGCATATGGGAGGGTGTTTTATGTTTTTTATTTTATTTATTTAGTTTTTAAACAGGGTCTTGCTGTGTTGTCAGTGCTGACCATGAGCTTTTGATCTTCCTGCCTCAGCCTCTTCAGCGGCTGGGTACATAAGGGCACACCACCATATCAGGCTATTCAGGGTGGCTGGGACTCAAACCCGGGCCTCCCACATGGCTTCAGCTTGCTGAGCAGCAGCATCACTGCTGCCATGGTTAGGCTATCTCCTTTTTTCTTTCTTTCTTTCTTTACTCTCTCTCTCTCTCCTCTTTTCTTTTATGTCTGAGAGAGGGAGAGGAAAAGGGAGTGAGACAGAGATAGATATTGTTTTTGACACTCTGTGTTGTGATCCTCCTGCCCCAGCCTACCAGTTAGCCAGAATTACAGGCGTGAACAATTGCAGCTGATGTGTTCAGACTGGCCTGGGCTAACCCTGGGCCTCCTCTGTGACTCCCAGCTCCCGATCATGGCACTGCCTGTACATCACAGTGGCTGGGCCATCCATTAAATCCTTTCATGACTGCAGTTCGTGCTTCATAAACATTTATTAGAATACAAACTGGTTTTGAAGGTTTCCATGGGATCAGGTGAGGAGTCTATTTTATTTTATTTTTTAAGAGGTTTTTGCTATAGGGTGCATGTGCTCGCCAGACAGACAAAGAGAGACAGAGAGACAAAAAGCAAGAAATCACCCCCCGGGGGGATGGCCATGCCACAATCCCTTCTCCTCCAGTCTCCTCTTGGGATCTTGGGCATGCATGCACACTCACCCAGTGTGAGTTTTAAGCCACCGGGTCTAGGACGCGAACCGCGGTCAACTACGTGGGAGTCCAGCGACATAGCCATTATGCTAACTGCTGGTCCCAGGTGAGGAGTCTATTGAATCGACTAGATTATAGGAAGCTAAAACCAAGACAGTCAGTTACAGGAATGTTGCAATGATCCAGACAAGAGGTGATAGGGAAGTAATTTATAAGCAGCTTGGAGTGGAGGTGACGGTGTACGTACATTTCTGTTCGAGGCACAGGACTGAAGAACGGAAGTGGAGGAGGAGAGTCACTGAGGACCCTGATGCTTGGGAACATACGTGGATGAAATGCCACTAAGGTAGTAGAAATAGAAGGAGGGGATCTGGAGGGTGAAGAGAGCAGAAGTTCAAGATAAATAAAAACCTTTTTAGGTGTGTTGTATTGAGGTGCCTTTGAGCATCAAGTTGAAAATATTCACTATTGGCAAGTATTCCGTATTGGCAAGATGGGTGTGAAAGGGCAGCAAGGGGCACCATAGTACGGGGGGGTGGATGAAAAGCGCATGAAGTAGAGAGAGAGGTTGTCCAGGTCCAATTTCCTGAAAACACAACCTCAGGAGCGGGCAGAGGAAGTTGATACAGCAGTTAGAATGAGCGTGCTCAGTGAGCCAGGAAGAAACCCAAACGTTAAAAACCACCAGCACAAACTTTCCAGATGGAGAAGTTTAGTTATCACCCAGACGCTCACAAAGAGATGAAATAGGATGAGAACCGAGAAGAGGCCCTCGGTAACTCGTACTAGCCATTTCAGTAGTGTGGCCAAGAGAAGCCAGATGGCAAAGCACTGAATTGCGGAGAGGGGTTAAAGAAGATGCATTCTTTCCAGAAGTTGTGTGGTGTCAGAAAAGAGAGCGAGAATGTTAAAGCTGAAGGCAGGCGCTCGCTCTCCTCCTCTCTCAAATACACGTAAGAACCAGAAACACAAGTGTGAGGTTAGGTCCAAAGAAGAGAAAAACACTACGGCTACAATGAGCAAGGGGGAAAGTAACTGGGAAACAAGATTCCAGAGAAGACAGGCTCTAAAGCAAAGGCAGAAAAGAGAACTTAGAAAGAAGGGGCTGACAGGTGGAGTGGTGGTTAAGGCACTGGACTCCCATGTGGCCAACCGTGGTTTGAGTCCTGGACCTGGACTTGCTTTCTCCCTTTCTCTCTCTGTCTCTCTCTGGTCAAATTAAGAAATAATAATAATAATAAATAAAATTTAAAAATAAAAGAAGAGGTATTATCAGTTATTCACTCATTTATTCATTCTACAAAGATTTATTAAGCATTTATGTGTCAGGCACTATTCTAAATGTGTAAGCTATATCAATGGAGAAGAGACAAGTGGCCCGCTGTTTATTTACGATCAAAGTTGGGGTACTAGGGGAAGGGGAAAACATGCAGTTAAAAAGAATATATAATTATATAAATTACAGCTTATTAGAAAAATGACAGTTTCCATAGGACAATAATAGAACGAGATGGGAGAGTAGGTTGCTATCTTTCATAGAAACGTCAACATTTATCAAGGTCGGGCTTGAAGGAGTGCACACGGGACAAAGGGCAGGACAGGCACAGACCCGGAGTAAGAGAAGGAACATTTCGTATCAGAGCAGTCAGAAGGTAAGTTAGCGCCCAAAGAAAATAAGAATTGGTGGGATAATCCAGTAAAAAGAATTAATTACAGGCTGGGAGATGGCGTGGAGGTTAAGCAGCTGGATCCCATATGGCCTATTCTGCAGCTTAAGTCCCAGACCTGAGGGCTTGAAAATTACACCGGGTGTATACACATGTGTGCCCAAAATCCCGAGAGGAGACCGGAGAAGGGATTATAGAGTAGCCATCCCCTGGGGGTGGTGGTGACTGCCCTTCCTCCTTTCCTCCCTCCCTCCCTCTCTCTCTGGCAAGCTCACACACCCTATAGCAAAAAGCAAAAACAAAAACAAAAACAAAAAAACCTAGAGAAAACATTTTAAATAATAAAACAAAAAAAGAGTTCGTCTCTGCCTGTGTTGTCAAAGGGGTCATGCTAGTCTCTCTAGTCTCTACATTCTTTATGTAGGTTAACAGTGGGGTCACTGACAGGTCACAGAAGCCCCAATTAATTGATGCTGTCTCCATCAGTCACACCAGAGAGAGGCCAACCCTGTAGCTCCATCGCATCACTTCAAAATACCCGGCCAAGGGCCTCACAGAACACTTACCTCTCTTTCCTGACTCATCGTTTAGTGGGCAGCAATTTCCTTCTGGGCCTAATTTGCTCAGAAGGTCATGTGTGTAAATAAGGCCTCTAGACTGACACATGAAGCAAAGTTCTCAACTGTTACAGACCACCTAGAGACGGGGCCTCGTCGGGGAAAGGATATGCCCATGAGAAGGGAACGTCCGAGGTCTCATCAAACCAAGAAAAGGTGATTGCAGTTTATGTACACATTTCTAACATAAGATTTTTAAAGAATTCTTTTATTTAACTTTATTTACCTAGAGAGACAGAGTGAGAAAGAGACAGAAAGTGAGAAAGCAGGCTGCCAGGTCAGGGACTTCAGCTCTGGTCAGCCGTGTGGGAGTCCAGCGCCCTTCAGCACCACGCCACCTGCCGGCCCGTATTACTAAGTAATCTTTACTTTCCTGTGTGAGGGTCCCAGTTGACAATGGTCTCGCTCTGGCCACATTATGGTACACTCACAACCTTCCACAGTGAAGACCCCCCCAAAAGACGAAAACCCAGATTGTCACCAATATCACTGCAGAAGCTGAGAGGAACGGTCATTCACTGAAATCGGTGGCTGCAGAAGTGTAGGGGGGACAAGCGTAGAGACCCGACGTGCAACACGAGGACGACAGTTACAGAACTGAATGCTGTTTGGGATGTTTGCTAAGTGAATAGATATTTAGCAGCTCTTGTCACATCAAAAAAGAGAAGTGAAAGGGGAGTGATAAGAGGGGAGGGTCAGCCCCTGTGTCTCCCTGGCGCGGGGTTGATGCATGTCACACGCCTTACCCGGAGCTCCATTAACACTTCCTGGTGTCTGGGCCTCCCTTCTCCTCCTCCCCCGTGTGCAAAATAAAATTTTTTAAGAATGATTTTATTTAATTTTATATATTATTATTATTTTAAATTGTGCTATAGGGAACGTTCTCTCACTGGAGAGAGACAGAGAGACAGAGAGAGATTATGAAAGATCAGTGGGCATCCTGTCAGTCACCCTCATTAGCTAATTATAAACCCTTTGCCTTCAAAACTCAACAAAGCTCCTGACTCCTACCCTTTGGGCCCGGGGCAGTTCTCCACATGGCACTTTCTTGCCCTTTGAAGAGTGAGTAGTCATTTTCGATCCCTTCTTCTCTGAGCTTGTGAATTCCTTCACAGCCGTGGTCAGGGCACCCTATCATTGCAGAGCTCGCCCTGGCAAAATCGATGCCAGACGACGCATGTGCTAGTCTGCCCGCTAGAGGGCTTTCCGGGGCGTCGGGAAAGGCACGGTGTGTGTTCCAGGCAAAAATGCACCGTGCCTGCTACAGCCCAGTACATTCCTCCAGTGTGAGTGTAAATATGGAGGAAGAGAGCCCATGACATCCTGCTGTAACCCTCAAGCACACGGTACAACTCATGAAAGACAAAGGAGAGCTGACGGGCAAGTCTAGAAAGCCACTCTGAGCTGCCGCCCGTCTGAGAAGCTAACAAGACATGCTCTCTACCTACTGACTTCTACTCGAGCTCAGAGACCAGGTTTCAGATACAGTCTGTCAGCGTCAACGGCATTCAAAAAAAAACCCATCTTCGCTGTCCCTCTGTGTTAAGTCAGAGCAACAGAAACATCAGGGCCAAACGAGGGGGTGGGGCCTGGTGTCACGCGCTGATGGTGGCATGGCATCATCCAAGGTGCGGAGACGCTGCGGTGAGACTCCGGCAGGAAAGCCTTGGCAGGAGCTTGTCCCTAATTACGGCAGCTCACTGCTGCATCTGTTCCGAGTGTCAGACAGCCAAGAACGGGGAGCGGGGGGCTGCCACCTCGGCACAGCCAAGGCGGTTAGACAAATGCCTCTCAGCTCTGGAGACCTGGCAGGATGCTGTCCACATCAAGCCGTCCTCTACACTGTGGACTTGACCAGGGGGTGTGACCAGCACCCAAGTAAAGCCAGGGGAGTCCACATATCTTGTCTTCTGACAAAAATATAATCTAAATATTTCCTACTTTGTTTGAATAAAGAACAGAAAACAGAGCTCTGAATTTGTGAAAATGTGCACAGAATAAAGGTAAAGGAACAGTGGTTAAAAATCTGCAGTAACAGTAGATCGGAACGATTCCTTATCACAGAAACAGCCAGTTATTTTGGAAAACATCTATTCTGAAAGGGCCCAGGGAGCTACTGTTCACATCAAGAAAATCTTAAGTGAAGCAGCAAGGTGAAGGTACAACAGGGTGAGCTGCAAAGATACCAAATTGAAGTAAAAGAAAAAACAGAGTTCAATGCATTAAAGAATATAGATCTTAAATGTCCCCAGATTAAACTATAGGGCACGGGCTATTGGGCACGTGTGCTCGCCAGACAGACAGAGAGAGACAGAGAGACAGAAAGTGAGAAATCGCCCCCCCAGGGGGGATGGTCCCGCCACAATCCCTTCTCCTCCATTCTCCTCTCGGGATCTTGGGCACGCATGCACATGTGCCCGGTGTGAGTTTAAGCCACTGGGTCCAGGACTCGAACCACGGTCAACTACGTGGGAGTCCAGCGACATAGCCATTACGCCAGCTGCTGGTCCCGAGGATTTTTAATAGGAAAGAAATACACTCTGATTCTGGGAGGCATGCAGGTGGGCCACTGCCAGGGAAGGTCACCGGCACCGGGTGTGGGTTCAGGTGTCGCATTTACTCTGAGTTGGTAATGATTATTTAGTGACTTAGCAGGGGAAGATCTGTCATGGTGTCTAGCTTCTTTGTTTGGAATTCACGGGCTTTCCCCTGTGCTGGTGTACCTGGCTCTCAGGTGAGACATTCAGTGATCTATCACACATACCCAGGGTGGACCTGGAAGGTGTGAGCACCCACGTATGGTCGAACTGCCCCCTGGTTTATCGCCCCAGTAAGAATCCGGATGTTGACCTAGCGTCCCATCCCAGCGGTGACCTTGCGTGTGTATTTGGGATGACAGGAGGGAAGATAGCAACCTTCCTGGCACCAGGAGCTGGGGGAGTGCAGCGTCTGAGCAGTCGTGATCGATGTGACAGCTGTCCTGCTATTCTTAGGGCTGCCCGCTCGTTTCCAGCTAACTGCCCATCACAGATCCTCACTAGAGGGGAAGAAAGGAGAGGTTCACTTTCATCATAGATGTGGAAAACAAAATATCGAAGAAGTGAGTCAAGCTGAGAAATGGAAATACTCCTTTGTTGGGAGACGAGTCACTGAAATAGGAAACTTAATGGAATCAGGGAGAGAAAGCTCCAGATCCCGTGTCTGAGCTCCACCTACCCCGTATTTCCATATCTGATCCCCACATCCTCTGGTACCACACAGTAGGGTGAGAGCAGCACCCCACTTTCACAGCACAGCTGGGAGACAGGACTCGGGTCCAGATCGGCTGTGATGGGAGAGTGACTCACGTTAGCGAACGAGGTGGACAGACCCACTCAGACGGAAACAAGAGGAGAAGCGGGTGCGGATTTCTGCACCGCACTGTGCCGTGTTCCCATCTGTCCTTCTCCCAGCCACCACCACCATCCCGCTCCATCCAGGCCGGGAAGGCTGACCTTCATGCATGCTTGTCTGTCATCAGAGGGAAGGAGGAGAGGAGCCGTGGGGGTTTACTTCCCAGCTTTCTCCCCACTTCACGGGGGACGGAGCTCCTCTCCGTAGAAGGGCAGTTTCTCTCAGGGCCTTCTCTGGGTTCTCATACCTGCCCTTTCCCTGCCTTCAGGCTGGGAGTAGTCAGGACCCTGCTGTCCCCGAGGAGTGCCACCGTAGCTTGAGCTGGCTTAGGAAGCCGTGTGTCCTGCTCAGGCCTTTGTGAACAGTCCCTTTAGTAAATTCTCCTCCGTTGCCTTTTGCATGTGCCCTCTCTTTTCTGCCAAGACCTTGACGGACATACTTGGCAAATAAAATAAGGTAAAAGAAATAGCATCGAGAAAGAGAAGTCACTCGGCTGTGAAGAAAATAAGCGCAAACACCAGAAGCAGATTCTGTGTATATTTTTGCAATGTATTGTGGGAACTTTTAAGTTAATAAGGAAGAGCTCAAAACAACACTATCAAGTAACAGAATGAAACTTAAAAGGATTGCAGAAATCAGGCGACAAACTGAGAAACAAGATGACGTGTCATTGTCATTAATTACTTGCCGGATAATTCGTTTTAAATGGAAAAATATAGGCTAGAACTAAGAAACAAATAGTCGATTCTGAGAAAGTCACAATGAATGCGGAAGAAAAATTATAGACTAAAGTATTTAGAGGGGACATGAAAGATACATAAGACAAATAATCCAGGATATAAAAATAATTGTGGTCTCTGAAAAAGATGCCACCAGTATTCTGAACTTTTCAGGAAGAGTCCCCTGAACTGGCAGAATAAGCAAACGCATGAATGAAATGGCATGTCTTCTGAGTTAACGTGTTGCTATTAAGACCTCGAGGAAATAAATTTTCATAATAAAAGCAATCCTTTACATATCCAGATAGAGAGCTTATTATCAGGCCGAGTCTCCCCACAGTGAGGGTCAAAGCTAGGGGACTCAGCAGGCTCCTCTACATGAGGACAAGGACGCATGGGAGCTGCCAGTGCCCTCTCAGAGTCCTGAGAACACATTCAGGGCTTTGACACCTACCGGAGCTTTTGGAGAAATACCCCATAATGAAATCCAGCCAGAGGAACAAACGGGAACAGAAATAACACGCAGAGCGACCACGAGGTCACGGCAGATCACCTGGTAGAGACACTGACTTCATGTAAACACAGAAGCAAGGCTGAGGAGATTATGGCCGCAGAATAACTGTAAATGTTACAAATGCTCAATAAAATTAAGCAACAGAAGATGCAGATGTGGCAGGAGAAAAAGAGGAGTGCTAATCAATTCATTGTCTATAGCTGGAGGCAATAGATACCTTCTGAAATAAAAACATGTTTAGCATGGTTTTTTTTTTCTTAATTTTAGAGGAATGTTTTTAAAATAAATATCATTTGAGATGAAACATTAATCTGAAGTTCAATAATAAATTTGTTTTTAGTCTTCTTTTAACTTCAAGTAAAATAAAATTGAATCATTTTTATTAAAACAAGTAGAATATTTATCCTTATAAAATTATCTATAAACACACATTTGTCTATCTGTCCTTCTGCATATTTGCATATACATATTGACTCTGTCTAAAAAGGTAACCAATAGATAATAACACCTGTTACTTTAGGGTGGTGGTGTTTGGTGTAACATTTGTAATTTTTTATGCTCTTTAATTCACGTTGGAAAACTGTTGCAAACACGTGTCAGTTTTTAATTCAAAAAGTAACGTAGTACTGTAAAGCCAAACAGACGAAGTAAAGACAGTTTTCTGGACGTGAAAGATGTAAACAGTTGGAGCGTGTAGAAACGTCTGTAAGCATCAGCATCTACTAAAAAAGTCAGGCTTTTCACCAAAGAAGGAGCCTAAAAGTGGACTCCCAGATACTAAGTGCCTGAAAACACTGAGGCAACATCTAGAGCTCTGGGGTAGAGACACAGAATTTACTAGGCAGGAGTTTATTCCCAACGATATAGTTGTTCATAGACAAAGGCAACAGAAACTTTCGAGTTTCAGAAGGGCTCAGGAAATTTACTCTCTAAATGCCCTTAAACCTTGAGGACACACACCAGGCACCGTGACTAATTTGTTTCACAAATTAGAAAGTGACTATATAAAAGACTGGTAGTTTCTCTACTGCTGGAAGTAAATTCTGACAGACCAAGACCCAGTCATGGAAAATCTCATATTTAAGGACATTGGCTAGTTTCACAAACTGATTTACTCCTACAGGTTTAGTTTCCCATCAGACCCAAGATTTCTCCAATTCTAGGAAGCGCTGACTATGTGGGGGAACGGTGATGGCACAGTTCTGAAATCACTGTTCTGAAATCAAAATCAACTTATTAAAAGTAAATGGCCTCGGGAACCAGCAGTTAGCGTAATGGCTATGTCGCTGGACTCCCACGTAGTCGACCACGGTTCGCATCCCGCACCCGGTGGCTTAAAACTCACGCCGGGCGAGTGTGCGTGCGTGCCCAAGATCCCGA